>NW_021703772.1:56972972-57067972 GCF_005190385.1 Monodon monoceros | reverse complement strand
CCTGCCCAAAGAGCCTGCCTGTTAGGTGCTCTACAGGAATCTGAAAGATGTCACGCAGCTTATAGTCAAAGGATTAAATTTGAACCAGTCAAATATTGGAACCTATGTTTTTCAGGAGATAATATTCTGCTGCTTGGATTCTCAATCATTCCTCCCTGGTAAACAAAGATTAAGAACAAATATCAATGTATTTGACATGTGGTTTTAAATCTATATATTTCTCATTTTGTAACTGCTTTCCTACCAAACTTGTCATTCATCTGGTATGTGAACATTTTGATTCAGTTCCTGATATCGGTGAACAGGGTAGGCAGCGTCACTGTGAAAACTGGGCCAGGCCAGGTTAGCACAGGCACAAATGAGGGGAACTGGACAGGTGAGGTGCCCCCACTCAGTGCTGGTGAGAACTGCAGACAGCTTTGGGACAAAGGCCAGGAGTTGGATGAAGGAGGTGAAAACAAGAAACACAAGAGGGACCAGGCAGTTACCCAGGGCTGGTCTTTGTGGTTTGGCTCATGAAGGACAGGAGACAAAAGTGAGTGGTGACATGGAGAGCAGAAGAACCCTCTGATGGCCAGCAGGAAGGTATAGTGTCCCTTCTAGGCTGAGGACAGACATTTTAGGGACATATTCCATTGTGGTATTTAAGGAAAAATGAGAGAGTGCATCGTACTGCCTTCTCCCTCACTCCATCACTCCTGTTCTTTGCCATCTACTGTTCCTAAGGCAAGAAGCATGAGCCGTTCCACCTAAACTAGGAAGGCAGCCTGGTTACATGTGTGCATTATTTAATGTATGAAGTTATCCTACCCATTGCAAACTTTAAAGTGAGCAAACGCAGTTCCTGATCCTCTTTGTACAATGTACTGAAACGGCCTCAATTTAGCCTACTTCAGGAAAATCCACTGGAGGTCCAGGAAGAAAAGCCCAAATTACAGTGCATCCAAATCGAATTCTGACTAGTTCACAATAGTACCATTGCCTGAAATGATGCTCAAACTGAATAATCATATCACACTCCACCCTGCAAATGTCATTTTTAAAAGAAAGGCAAATATTCATCTATGATAAAGATGTAATTAAGGATATCAGTCAGTGTATTTTCCCCAATATCCTCTTCATGAGACGTCTTTTAGGTCTCAGCACAAAGAATAGCTGTGTGGGGAAATTGGTTTTGCTTTTTCTTATAGATATCATGAATTACATAGCTTATCAAATGTTTCCTCTTCTCACTAGCAGCAGGAAAGCTCAAAGTCAAATTGGAAATACTAAATATTGTCTCTAGGAAGTATTTAGGTATTTGTAATAAGCACTTTGGAATTAGCCTCATTCCTGGCTCCATTTTATTTCCAACAATTTCTCTTTCTCACAGAGAGTAACTTTTAAAATTTACTTCTAATGTATGTTATCTGGATATATTTAGGTACCAAAGAAGCTACCTTAAATCCTTTATGGAACAAGACGGCAGAACAGGGAGAGAGAGAGGCTAATAAAAAATAGTATGGATAGAGGAAGTGACATCTCCTTCCTGGAGGGTTCTATAAACAAGACAATCTTCATGACCCCAGTGGCTTTAGCCAGACAAACTAGAGCCAGGCTAATAGGCCAATGCTGTTCAGGTCACGTACCAGCAACTCTTACTCTGTTCCTAGTGGTTCAGCAGTTTCTAGTTACTGATTTCCCAAATGACAAGATCAGTTGTGGGGCCTGTTCTCATTCACAAAACTGTCCATGGAAACAGGCAAAGCCACATGACCAGAAATAACAAAGAGCTAACATTGGTGGACAAAAAGGTAGGGAGTTGATGCTAAGGGATGAAAATTGGAACAGACTGAAAACTGTTTTCAAAAACTGTCATCATCAAATGAACAGTACTTGTAGATGCTTCATTGCTGATAACAATCACAAGAACACTGGGATTATATAATTGGGAAAATATCAGGGTGATTATAACTTTGAGGGAAGCTATCTTATTATTTGTGCTCTTTGATATATGACATAATATAATTATAGGCAGGGGCTACACTTCACCAAAATCATCAACTGGTTTAGTCAAGTTAGTCACTCATCAATCAGTACACATTTATTGAGCATTTGTATATGCCAGACTGTGTTAGGAAATAAGGACATAGGATGGATAAATGAATGAGATATTATCCCTACCTTCAGGGCCCTTACATTCTAGCAGGAAACAGACACATTAATAATGACAATATACTGTCTCTACAGAGTATAAATCAAGTGCGAGAAAAGCATGATAGAGGAGTGGGTTCATTCTATCCTAGGCTTCGGGGAAGGGAGAATCAGAGAAAGCTTCACAGAGGAGTTGAAATTAACTTGGACCTTAGAAATAAGGAGTCCTCAAGCATCAAACCAAGAAGGAGAAGATCAGGGAGAGGGATGAGCTGGAGCAGAGGCCTAGAGGCATCCAGGACCCAGAGGGTTCAAGGATAGCCTGGCGTTTGGGGTGACTGAAGCTTAAGTAGGGATTGGGAAGCACTTTACATGCCTGTGCCATGTGTGTGATTTGGCCTTTATCCTGTGCATGGTGAGGAGGCACTGGAGAATCTTAAGCAGAGAAATGACATAATTAGAATTAAAATTTTTAAAGATAACTGATAGTGATACAGGGAATGAATAGTTGGAAATAAAATGTTATGGGATCAGATGTCATTTATGACCATCTCAGTTCCAGGAATACGAAATTTGGAGTTATCAGAATGTGGGTATACGCTATAGCTAAAACCATGGGGATGATTGAGTTCACCAGTAAAAAAAGTATAAAGAAGCAAGAAAAGGGCCAACAGCAGTGTCGACCACTAATGGTGGGCGGGGCAGAGGAAGGCCGGCCATTGAAGGGGACTGAGAAAGGAGGCCAGAACTAGCAGTGATCTTGAATAAGGAAAGTGAATTTGCCGAAGGACCAGTTGGGGGTGGAGTGCCTAGTGTCAACAGTGCCTAGTGGAGTGGGGCAGTAGAGAAAGGCCATTGAGCTGGACATTAGCTGAACATCTGTGACTTTTGAAAGGGTAGTTGCAGTAAATGCTGGAGATAGAAGCCAGACTCTGGAGTTAAAGTGGAGGCATCAGGAATAGACTTTTCTTTTTCAGCTACTTGGCTGGGAAGAGGAAGGAATGAGGTAAGTGTAAAAGAGGTGGGATGCAGGAAAGATTCTTTGGGGATGTCAAAAGCCTGAGTCTCTGGGCTAATAGGAAACTGCTAGTGAAGAAGGGATGCTGGAGGGGAAGAGAGAGTGAGGAGAGAATTGGAAAGAGAAAAACAGGTGATAGGAAGTCTTCAGATGGAGGCTGGGAGATGTAATCAGATGAAAGGATCAGCTCTGGAAATCCATCAGGTCACAGGGGGGGAAAAAGACCAGTCTAGCAAGTTACTTGACACAGCATGCCTGCATTTTAAAATGTTTCAGCCTGTTCTGTTGGACTTTTGAAGACAAAGCCATGGTGACCTATTTAGAAGCCAGCCAATAGAAACAGTGGCTTAAGATACTGTGATTTTTTTGTATTTTTTTTGTGGGTTTTTTTTTGCGGTACGTGGGCCTCTCACTGTTGTGGCCTCTCCCGTTGCGGAGCACAGGCTCCGGACGCGCAGGCTCAGCGGCCATGGCTCACGGGCCCAGCCGCTCCGCGGCATGTGGGATCTTCCCGGACCGGGGCACGAACCCGTGTTCCCTGCATCGGCAGGCGGACTCTCAACCACTGCGCCACCAGGGAAGCTCAGCACATTGTTTTTTAATACTAATGAATACCTAAATAAAATATCCCATGAATGAATACTTGCTATTTGTGGGGTGGAAAAATAAAGGCTTGCCAACAATGAAACAGAAAGGACATTGGGGCTCCCAGACACACACTCCCAGATCTCATGCCTTTGGATCCTAACCAACACAGGTATTATGTCCTCTGTGTTTATGGACAAGGGACTCAAGCTGGAACTAGAAACAATGCCAAGTTGTTCCCATCTCCATCCAATATGGCACCTCCTCTTGGAACAAAATGACCACCTGAACCATAAAAAGTGCAGACAAGCACTTTTATACAACTTGATATTGTGAATACTTCTGTCCATAATTATTCACAATGCAGGGCACCTAGGACAACGGCTATCCTCAGTTGTAATTCACAGTTCCAAAATAGGCATCTGGTATGATACTAAATGAAGTAAGTCAGAGAAAGACAAATATCATATGATATCGCTTATATGCAGAATCTAAAAAAATGATACAAATGAACTTATTTACAAAACAGACTCGCAAACTTAGAGAATGAATTTATGGTTACCGGGGGGAAGGATGGGGGGAGAGATAGATTGGGAGTTTGTGATTGACATGTATGCACTGCTATATTTAAAATAGATAACCAACAAGGACCTACTGTATAGCACAGGGAACCCTGCTCAATATTCTGTAATAACCTAAATGGGAAAAGAATTTGAAAAAGAATTAAAAAATAAAAAACAAAAACAAAAGAGGCAGCTGGTCTTTTTCCATAAACTGTTTGCTACTTTTTAATCTTATCACTGACACCTACTATGAAATAGCATAAATCCCACATAGTTCTTCTTCTGGTTTGCAAATGTTCTTTTGGCTTCTTAAGATTATTTGGCTTCTCTATGGTTAACAGTTTGAGTTAAATTAAAATCTAATGGAATCAGGAATCAATTCCCAATTTATCTTATGATGGAATAAATACTTTAATAGGCTCAGTTTTTACCAAGAATGTGAAAACAACTTTTAAAATTAAGTATAAGAATTTAGGAAATAAAAGGACTCTTTCCTGGCTATAAGGCACAAAGCTATGTTTAAAAATATATTAAGCTGGGGCTTCCCTGGTGGTGCAGTGGTTGAGAGCCCGCCTGCCGATGCAGGGGACATGCGTTCGTGTCCCAGTCCGGGAAGATCCCACATGCCGCGGAGCGGCTAGGCCCCTGAGACATGGCCAAAATATATTAAGCTGATTCTTGGAAAGCCAGGGTTGACTACATATAGTCTACCCATAAGCAAAGAGGTACATTTATTTGACTACACTGTTTCCTTATGCAACTATAAGAACAAAATCGCTATGTCTTGTGTATTTTTAGGTAAACCAACATGTACGATACACAACAGTGCTATGTGACTGGGGAAAGTGTGTTAAGAGATTGCAGAGACCTGGCTGCCTGACTCCAAATACAGCATTTGAACTGCGATTTGAAGGGTTGGTAGGATTTCAACAAGACAAGAATTGAAGGAAGAAATGCCAGGTAGAATGGCAGAGGCAACACCAACAACAGAAAATTGAAATGTGCATGTTTTTTAGTAATCCCACCAAAAAGTGATCTTCTCTCATCTGCTAAACTCTAAAATAATGGAAATGAAACAGTCCATACTCTCAAAGTTCTCATGGGACATGGAAAGAGCAGCATCAGCAACCCCACAATAGTGTGTCCGTGTTTTCTGCCTTTAGGACATTTTGAGCAACCAGAGGAGAGAAGCTGGAGTTTTAGCTCAGTTAGAGGTTTGCATGTTGAGAGAGTAGGAAAAGGGCCATCCCAGCAGAAGGAGCAGCACATGCAAAGACACACAGACCATTCTTCCTGTTGTTTCTTTTTCTAATTATGTGAGTATGAGAAGAAGGATAATAACATCTAACTCTTCACACTCAACTATTTGTCAGGTACAGGTATTGAAACCTCATTGAATCTTTAGATATCCTTCGGATGAAGGTACTATCTCCATTTAACAGATGAGGAAATTGAGATACAGGGGGTTAAGTAACTTGCCCAAGGTCACAGAGCCAGAAGGGAGGATTTCAATGCAGGGTGTCTGGCTCCAGAGCCCACATCCTCAACTGCAGTGTCACCACAGATAGCCCATGTGGTGAGGTCAAGGAAATGTGGGAGATTTACTCTTACCAATTCTATAGTCGGAACAGCTATATTTTTCAAGCCCTAAAAGTTATCCGGCAGGCAGCCAGTTTCAAACATGCATTGAGCCCTCAGAACATTCTACTTGAGACACTTCCACCTGTGTCCCTGGGGCTCTTATAGTTTAGGCTGGAAATTGTGATGGACTGTTATCATGTTTTCTGCTCCAAACCTCCCTTGTCTTGAGAACTTGTCTCCCCACCCCCTTTCTTTTCAACCATGTGATCCCAGTGGGGGCTGCCATGATCTTACATGAGATGTTTAGCCACCACTGATGGATCTAGAGGTGTGCCTATCTGGACCTGACTGAACTAAAACTGAGAAGTGGGAGTTGGCCAATCTAGTGCCCGGAGCCGTGAGATACAAGACTTGGCATCATCGGCCATGTGTTCTCAGCCACGTGATCTACAGCGGTTGAGGGCAAAACCAACAGGCAGAAAGAAACACAGCTGAGAGTTGGAGAGAGCAGGAATTCTGAGGGCATTTGAATGTCCAGATCCTATTTTCCCTAAGGTCTAGCCACGTATCCCCCTGACCTGAATTTAGGTCATATAAGATAAAACTGTAGCCTTCCAAAACACTCACCTCTTTCTTAAACCAGCTGTAATTCTGCCACTTGCAATCAAAAAGGTCCTGAATAACACAAGCATAAAGAATTAATTTCCATAAAAATACTCAGAAACACTTTATAAACAACCTGCAAGCAAGGGCTGCTGTATCACTATGTAAAATATCATTGACATATACATAGTGGAAAAAGTTTGACCAAGGGACACTTTCTTAAAGGTAGAGATTGGCAACAGATAACTTAGTTCAGGTTGTCAAGTGATTCAGCTTCACCCACACTTATCGAGACCATCCCTCTTCTCCGACGCCAGAAATTTTAGGGCTAGGGGATCCTATGTGCTTTAAAACATGGCACCTCCCAACAGTTTCCTGAGTACACAAAGAATCTGAAAGAGATGCATTTCTAAGTCAAATGGTACACAAGTTATGACTCCACAGTAAAGCAACTGATTTTTAAATAAATATACCAGAGTCTAGAGCCCAAATGTGTGCTTTTTCATTTAAAGCCATCAACCTAGGACCACACACTTGGTCTCTGAGGCTGCCATGTCTCAAAGCAGCATTGGAACTCCATTTGGGGGATGGCCTTCACAGCTTACCACCTATGCTCTAAATATTCTTTTTTTTTTTTTTTTACTTATTTATTTATTTTTGGCTGTGTTGGGTCTTTGTTGCTGCACGCAGGCTTTCTCTAGTTGCGGCGAGCAGGGGCCACCCTTTGTTGTGGTGTGCAGGCTTCTCATTGTAGTGGCTTCTCTTGTTGCAGAGCACGGGCTCTAGGGTGCGCAGGCTTCAGTAGTTGTGGCGCACGGCTTAGTTGCTCCACGGCATGTGGGATCTTCCCGGACCAGGGCTCGAACCCGTGTCTCCTACATTGGCAGGCGGATTCTTAACCACTGTGCCACCAGGGAAGTCCCTCTAAATATTCTTAATGGTACCAAATATTTATCATTGGAGGCAGGTCTAGTCCTTTGGAATGAGCCAAAATATTTGGAGCCAAGGTTATTGATTAAGGTGAGTAATCCAGCTTAGAAAACTACTTGGCATCAGAAATAACACTTGAATATAAATATGGAGATAGATTTTTTCATTCATTATTGACAAACTGCTTCTGACAAGTGATTTTGCTCAGTTATATACTGTTATAATTTTATAATATAGTTTAACTGCAAAATAAAATTTTAAAATCTTACTTTTATGGTTTATCTAAATCAGATTCATAAATGAGAAGGAAAAATCTCCTCCCCCTAAGCCCAAGATCTGACAAGAGATGTGCCACCAAAAGTGTTTGGATGTACTATGCAAACTTGTTTTAAAAAGAAGATTACTTTGGATTTTACAGAATCCTCCATTCCAACCTCAACAATACTGAATTATCTGGACTATCATCAAGCCCAAGGGGGACATTTATTACCTTGGGGGATGAGAAGGGACAATTCTTCACTCTAAATTCTTCCCTCTAAATGTGATAATTTTCTCTTTGAAAAATATAGCAATTAAGATATATTTTTTTAATTTTTTCCTTTTAAAAAGTTTCCTTCCTCTATAAGTTATTCTTTTGCCTACCCTATGAGGCCACTGAGTCTACTGAGAACTCCCCTAATGGTCCCGGAGACAAAGATCCTGGAGGATTGTCTTCATACTTCCAAAATCTTCCTTTTTTTATATATTCTCTGTGTTATAGATCACAAGGGTTACAAAGCAATTTCCCAGAAAATAAATACATCTGATTTGGAAATTCTTACATCAGCAAGATTCTATATTATTTGTACCAGTTATTTCTTAAACAAATAAATAAAACCCCAGAAAATCTTTTTAAAACATCATTTCAAACAATACAAATAGAAATGTGACATGCATGGCATGGCTGTCCATTTTACTTGCACTGTTTTACTGTTTCATATTCTGAGCAAACAGAGAGGCTATTTTCCCCCAAGGGTTCAGGAGGGCATACGATTTCATTTCTTCAGAAAATTGTTTCTCAAGATTTCAATCTTCTTCGCTGGAGATGACAAAACATAATATCAGAAACACTTAGGCTTTTTATCTACTATATTTTCAAAGAATAAATAAAAGCTCAGTATACGCTTAATTCAGGTAGATTCAAACTTAGGAATAAATCACATACATATTGCAAAATAGCTTTATAATGTAAGAACATTTTAATTTTAAAATGTTTAAGAGAAGATCAATAGAAAAACTAAGCCCTTTAAAAATATTTTGCATTGTCACTCTTATTTTACTCAGGTAGCATTCTATTTTCTAAATCTTGGGGTTAATGAGACAAGAAATAAAAAATTAAATTGGATTTTTAGAAAAAGAGATTCAAATGGGCAGCATTCAGCTAAAGCTTCTTTTTCCTTTTTCTTTTTCTAATAGTGGTGAGCACTATTTTGGTTTTCAACCTCATTACACTTCTATTCATAGAGCATGGTATAAAAACTTTAAGCCTCAAATGTTTTAAATAAAACAAATCATGCATCAATGAAAAGAAGACCATAATGGCTTTTTTTTTGTAGCTTGCCTAGTGCAGTTCGCAACTGGTCTCACAGCATTAGCTAAAGAATTCCCATTAGTATTAATATGCTCTTAAGTTCTAACTGTCCTATCATTTAAGCAATAATTTGAGGATCAATTCAATTTCATGGGAATTTCACCATGCCAGGCCAGCCCTGTGGCTTTGTGCGCAGAGGAATTTAGTTGTTGAGACACTGAAGTTTTCACAGTCTTTTGTGGAATAATTGAACACATACACACCCACCACACACATGTCATTAAACTAACATCTTGGATGAAACCAGTTATCAAATAAAGGTAGCTTCTGTGGTATGGATGCCCATCAGCTCCACACCTTTCTTCTGGATCCTAGCTTGTCTTCAGACACCATAGAGAATAGGTCATCCAGGAAAATATCAGGGTTGGTCCCTGAAGAGATTTAAGAGACACTTAAGGAATACTTGAGTCCCTATTCTGTCCGGTTGCTGTCTTGGCTTAAGGCATTGCCTCTAGAAGGTCTCTGGTAAGACAACAATTTCTGATCTGGGAGAGTTAACAGGAACTCATTAGCAGGGTTCCCTACATGTAGTAAGAATATATGCTTGCTCATTGAATTGAAATAGCACCCATGAGATCACGTCCATGTAATCTGCCCAATCAGTAACGAGCAAGAGCATTGCAGGACAGAGCGAGTCCTGAGTGCTGTGTGGGGGGCAGAGAAGAGAGCAGAAAATAAAACACCCACCTGAAAATACAGAATTCTTATGTAACTGAAAAAGGTTTACAAAGAGGCTTCATTGTATACTGAACAAACTATATTCTTGACACAAAAATTATTTTTACTGGTTGTGGGAAAGTTCAGAGAAGTCACCACTATAAGCCTAGGCAGCATTTTATATCTCATTCATTGGAAGTAGAAGAGGTTGAGGAATAAGAACATTGCACCAAAACTGACAGGTTGTGAGACTTCTGAACTTTGACACTAAGAAACCCACAAAAACTTCAGCAAGTCTCCTGGCTGATCTTGGAACTTCCTCCTATCACGTTCTTTATAGATAATCCTGCTCCAACCTTAGTTTAGTTTCCTAGGACAAACCCTGAACATGATCAGTTATAAGAGTCATGCAACATGCATTAAGAAAATGAAATACAAGCTCTTCTACTATAAGATATATATGTGTTTCAAATGATACTTGCATTCTGCAAAATCAGAAAAAAGGGAAAAAAAAGTAGCAAACCACTCAAAACTTAAGCAACTTTATAATGAAAACACCAACACAGAGAATAATAAACCTAATAAAAATATTTTCAGTTTTTTAAAAAAAGTCGTTAACTTACTAATTTAAAAGACTACTGCAAACACAGGAATTTTTACCTTTTTTTTGTTGTTGTTGTTGTATGCGGGCCTCTCACTGTTGTGGCCTCTCCCGTTGCGGAGCACAGGCTCCGGACGCGCAGGCTCAGCGGCCATGGCTCATGGGCCCAGCCGCTCCGCGGCATGTGGGATCTTCCCAGATCAGGGCAAGAACTCGTGTCCCCTGCATCAGCAGGCGGATTCTCAACCACTGCGCCACCAGGGAAGCCCTAATTTTTACCTTTTTTAAAAAAAAGATGTATATTTCACCACAATAAAAAGAGAGAGAGAGAGGGAGAGGGAGAGAAGACAGCTTGATGGAAGGGATGAAATGAAAGATAGAGGCTACTGATTTGAGAAGACAAGTTCCAAATACCCAAAGATCAGAGAGAACCACACACTCAGCACTTCTAAGACAAAGCACATGGCCACAATGTTCACAGGTTGGTCTTCTCTTTAACTTAGTTTGGCTGTAGGTTCTATATTCTGTGTTCTTCTAGCTTCCTGCATTCAGCTGCTGTTGTTTGCTGATGCAAAACATTAATGATCTGAGGAAAATCATGTAAGACCAACATGACTTCTGACTTATACTGGCCTCATTCTCCTAATTACCAGTTGCATAAGAGCTAATTCCTGTTACAGAAACATGCTACAGACTCCCCTGGAAAAGCTGTCATCCAAGTGTTGACATGGTATTTTCTGAGAACATAGAAGACATCTGAGAATCCTATGCATTACTTCTTTAACCATCTAGAGGCAGAAGCCTGAACCAAATAACTTCCAAGCCCCATCTAGCTCTTCCATTTTAGGAATATTCAATTTTGGAGGCGCAAGAGCAATTTAATTTTTTTATGATACATAAATGACAATAACAGTAGATGAAATAGATGTGGATGACAATAAATGTAGATACTAATTGGTAGGAGATCATTGCCCAATACCTTACGTGGAAGAGGAATTTTTCATAGCGTAATGATTTTGAAATTCCAACGTAACAAGGGAGCTTAGTCAAATGAGAGGACAGTTAATCAAGTCAGTCATCAGGGGTACCCATGCTTTGGGGAAACAAGTGTCCAAGGTCTATCAGGGTTTTAGATCCAGGAAGGATCACTTTGTTTATAGCCCTTTGAAGACACACTCATGGAAATCAAAATTTCCACTCTTTGAGATTATTCAACTAATGCATGACCAACAGTCTATAATCTGTTGCTTTTCACCAAAAGGATTTATCCAGGCCTGTTTTCTTTTTTTTTTTTTAAGTCTTAATTTCAGAGTTTTATTGTATTGCACTAAAGGAACAGCAGGACGGTTATACAATGTTCTCTCTCATTCAGTTTTGAAAATCTAAAGTACTTGCAAACTCTTAAGAATATCTTTACCACCAGATTAGAACACTAAGTATAATAACCAATTTCTTAATAAGTGATGTCTTACAAATCAAAACACATTTAAAATAGCTTTAAATGCATTCTTCACAAGTAAGTCAGCATATATTTTTGTATCATGTTCACTTATGCTTAAGAATTAAAGCAAGTATATTACTCTGGTGGAAATACGGGAAATCTCTCATTCATGCAATATACAGGGATAATATTTCAAGTCAAAGGGAAAAAAATCCCACTCATTTTTTTAATGCATCCATATATAATCACCTACATGATAGACGAGGAAACCCATGAAGTTTCCACAGGTCAGATATATATTTTCAATTCATCAGAAGCACCTGATATCTACAGCTAATTTTTAATTAAATGGCATTTCAATAAAACCAAAATGAGCCCTACAACTTCTATAAACAAAAGCTTCCAATGGACTAAGGACAGTCAGTAATTAATGCAGTCATTCAAGGGATTATGGCTGTTCCTTAAGGAGTGCAAGTTCAAACGTGTCAACACCAGACGTATCATTTCATATTAATTTATACGTCATTCCATTTAAATTCTTTATCCAAGTATAACATATGAAAACAGTCTTTCCACAAGCAAAAAATGTGGAAACATCTAAAAAATAAGGAGACATTTTTTAAAGTAACTGATCAGATTCCATAGGCTACTCTTGGAAACAGGATCTTGCTGGATAGAATCCCTTCGTTTGGTGGCTTTTTGCATGCACTTAACCGGACCAGTTCTTTTGAGTGTTGTTCTAAGAGCTCACCAAAACATAGATCGTGCCATATAGGTAGTAAAAAACTGCTAGAAGATGAAAAGCTAATTTGCACCATCCTTCTTTCTGACAATATGCTAGAATATCTGCATTCATGATGGTTGTAGGGTCATAGAGTCCTGGTCCACTCATCACTGGTCTACTCATATACCTCCAAATATGATATGCCAAGAGGGGCATATTGAGACCCAGAGTAAGCCACTCTGCTGCACAAAGAAACATGACACAGAAGAAAGCATGCATGAGGTACTCTGGAAGGACAAGAGGATTCAGGGTGTTACACTGGTCTATAGGATTCCTGTAATCAGTCTTCAGCTCATCAAATGCTATAATATGCCAAATGGCGGAGAAGATGAGTGCAGCGGTGAGCAGCAGCGCCAGCATGTAGCAGAAGGCCGTGAACTTGAACGCCGTGGCCGGGGCAGGCCTCTTTTCTTTAGGCTCTTCTCGAAGCTAAGCAGCTCACCCTTTTAATCTGCTTATTCAGCACAAAATATGAAACACAAAATAAAAGCAGTGCTTGACTTTCCATAACTGCCTTTTGTTTTAACTTGTTGGCCCCCTTTTGCCCTATTTGAATAGTAGTGTATCTCCTTCACATTCCTGTCTTAATGAGGTTATTTACCTTGCATACCCAATGAGATTATACCTTATATAATAAATTCTCTTCTCTGAGATATATCTGAGAGGGCAGCCTATTTAACTATTAAAAGGATTAACCTTTTAACTGAGAATGATCTTAAGGCTGGACACAATTTTCATGCTGAGCTTTCAATTACTTAAAGATGTCACCACTGCATACAGAGGTGTTTACATTTACATATACTAGTAGATCAGCCTTAAAAATAGTCACTCGTTAACTTTGCACAATGGCTGGTAAAGGAAGCTCATTTGTTGCTACGTGTGTATTGCCCCTGCTCATGTGTGTTAATGAAATACATATGAGCTAAAACTGCAAACTGGGAAGTAAAGAATATCATTTTTAATGCATCAGTATTGTTATCAATTGTATATGCTAACAAAATACATGGAGGGACAATCCATATGGACCCTTCAGATTTCCTTTTAGCCAATAATTGTTCTTTCCTTCCTCACCCAACTTTTTACCATAAGTGATAACATTAATTGCCTTAATTCTTTTCATATTGTCATTCCAGGTGGGGAACAATAGAATTGGCCAGAAGTCTATAAACAGAAAGGGCATGAGGAAAAGCAAAGGCTTGGGTAATCCACCATTTGGACACTAAGTTTGGCTTTACTTCATCGATTGGGGGATGGGGATGGAGATGAGGGGGGGAGGCAGTTGGTGGTTGGGGGTTAGGAAAAATAGGAAAAAAAACCGAGTTACTTATTTAGCTTATCTAGATCATTGCATTCAGGTAATAGTAAAAAGAATTTTCATAAATCTATTTTCCTCCAAAATCCACTTGACTTTTGCATTATGGCACATCTCACTCTCAGATCCTCATAAACATTATAACTTAATCTGCTTGATTAAATGTTGTACTGACCTAAAAAGGAAATGTTTATAGTAATGTCCAAGGCACTGGGAGAGCAGCTCTCTTAAGTCAAAACAATTTGGTCTCTATTCTTAGGAAAGGAATAATTGAAAGGAGAATCTCCCTTTGGACATAAACCACCTTGTCCATCTCCCCTGCAAAAGTCCCAGAAAAATCTAGTCTATTTACTAATGTTCTGGGGCTCATGGATTATTTCCGGAGAACTCAAATATTTATTGATAACCTACCAACTGCTGTGTACTGGGAGTACAGCAGGGAACAAAACTTTCAGAAACTTCTGGCAACATGGATTACTTTCTACAGGGGGAAAGGGTGCAATAAACAAAGATGCAAAATATACGCACGTTAGATGGTGATAGTATTGCTATTGAATATTAGGGATAATAGAGAACTTTTAGATAATTTTAACAGAGGAAAAAAGCAGGAAAGGGAATGGAGGGATATTTTAAGGAAGGTGTTGTCAGGTTAGGTCAGGCAAGTTGATATTTGAGTAAAGACGTGGGGATGGGGGATCCAGCTAAGCAAAAATGTTTAAGGCAGAGGGACAATTAAGAGAAAAGGCTCTGAGGCAGGAGTATGGCTGGTATGTTAGAGGAAGGCCAAGGAGGCCAGTGAGGGCAAAGAGAGATAATAAGAACAGGAACATCAAGCAGGGGGTGAGGGTGGATAGTGTAGGACTTTATAAGCCATTGCAATGTCTTGGGCTTTTACTCTAAATAATATGGAGAACTGTGAATCTAAACTATGGACTTAAATGTCTGTCAACAGATGAATGGAAAAAGAAGATGTGATATATACACAATGGAATATTATCCAAGCATAAAAAGGAAGAAATCCTGCCCTTTACAACAACATGAATGGACTCTGAGGGCATTGTGCTAAGTGAAATAAGCCAGAGAAAGACAAATACTGTATGATATCACTTGTATGTGGAGTCTTAAAAAGATGAACTCAGAGGAATAGAGAGTAGAGTGGTTGTTACCAGGGATTGGGGGGTGGTGGGAGAAATGGGGAGATATTGGTCAAAGGTTACAAACTTCCAGTTATAAGATTAACAATTTGGGGGATCTAATACACAGCATGGTGGTTGTAGCTAATAATACTGTATCATATACTAGAACATTGCTAAGAGAGTAGATCTTAACTTTCTCACCACAAAGAGAAATGGTAACCATGTGATAGGATGGAGGGGTAGCCAATACTATGGTGGTAACCATTTTACAATTTATAGTTATATAAAATCAACACGTTGTGCATCTTAAACTTACACAATGCTATGTGTCAATTATATCTCAATTAACCTGGAAAAACCCCCAACAACAAGAAGAAGAACAACAAAAGATGAGAAACTATGGGAAGGTTTTTGAGTAGAGGAGTCATCAGGCCCTATGAACAGGCTTACTTTGGCTGCTGCTGGGAATGGACTGTGAAGCAAGTGGATGAGTGCCTGTTACAATAACCCAGAGGAGAGATGAGAGGGCCTGGGGTCTGAAAGAAGAACAGACACAGAGCTCAGGTCTGAACAGCATGTTAGAGACTGCTCACAGAGACAGCCAACATCTAGGTTACAAATGAATTTATTTTATAAATTCTAATTCATAAAATTTATGCACTGTGAAATCAATCCATCAGTGAGAATACAACTTAGTGGCCTCCAGTATTAAAATTTGTTATAAAATACATTGTGTGTACATTCTTTAAAGTCACTACACATCTGCATTAGAAGTTGAGTCAAATGTTCGAGGAATGACAGAAGGACCTGTGGAATATAGGGGATCTGTGGAGCACAGCATGAAAACTAGAACTCCCTAGGCTGCTAGGAAAGATGCCATATCCTGTGAAAACTGACGGAGGTGGCCTCAGAACACTCCTGGGAGGCATCAGGAGAGGCGGGGGCTGTTGAAGTGACCGGAAGCAATAGGACATCCCAGTTCCTCATCACTTTTCTGGGAGGGCCTGAGTCTCACAGCCCTGAACTACTTCCTTACTTGCCTTCCCAAACATCTGGCGATAATGTTTGACAGCAACATGTGTTAGTAGAAATTTGTGTAGAACGCATGTTCTTTGGGAATAGAGCCATCACAATGCATGAATTACACATAAGAATCAAGAGTCATGAAAACTACATGCAAAAGCCATAAAGGACTAGGAGAAAGGTTGTTACCAACCCCAAATTCAATAGAAGAACATGCAAAGTACTGGTGATGCAGGTGCTGGGTGAGCACAGGATTATCACAGAGGAAGGATAGGAGAGGGAGGAAGGGGAGAGGGGCCAGACAAGGCAGCTGACTAGTGTGAGGACCTTTGTGGGGCCAGTGCCTGTAACCAAAGGTTAAGTGGAGAAAGGCAGCTGGTCATCAATGCCTAGACCCCTAGGTAAAGCCCAAAGGCATGGGAGCTGTGGACAGCAGCAGTCCGTACCCTTCCCTCCCTGGCTTCAGATGAAGACTTAGATGCACAAAGAAATCCAAAATCAAGGTTTCTTCATTTCATTCAAAAATCTTAAATTTCAGAGAAGGTAAGCATCTATATCAGGGGCACAGTGTCCTGCTAGAAACAATTCCAATTCAACAAACACGCATGGAGAATGTACTGTTTGCCAAGAACTGTTCTAAGTGGAGAGTTGAAGGTACATAAGAGACAATTAGTCCCTCAGTGAAAGTGCAATCCAGGAGGAAATCTGCATCCTTTGTATAAACCAAACCAGCATTTGACATGTACTCAGAAAAGCATTTTTATAGACAAGAAATATTAGATATTTTTCAGTACTTTCAGTAAAAATCTCATTGGAAAGACAAATTTTTTAATGGCACAGAATCAAAGAATTTAGATGTTGGTTTTAGAAATTCACTTAGTACCAAGAATAGAAAGGTAATTTATGTACTGAGCAACTTATAATCACCTTTTCTGCTGTTGTCACAAATCAAGTCAACTCTGTATGGTAGCACAGAAGAGACACAGCTAACAGTGAAAGCAGAAAGGATGCGCACTGCTCCTTACTAAGTGGAGGAGGAGCCAGCAAGCAGTACCATATTCTTTTTTAGCTTCTAAAATAATAGTAACATCTCCGATACTGTTTCACAAAATCTGGGCAACCCGAGGAGTGAGTGTCTTACCAAAGGGACTCTTCAAGATTTCCTTCAGAATATTACTATGGAACATTTTTACAGGATATTTTAATCACTTTTAAGTATATAAAGTAACGAGAGTATTGCTGGTAAAAAGTCAGCTTGAACAAATGGATAAGACTGGAGGTGGTATGATACAGTGAAACATTTATGGATCAACCTAGGTTCAAATACTGCCCTTCCCACTTAGCAGCTGTGTGACCTTACATGCGTGATTGAATTTCCTGGAACTTCAGTTTCCTTACCTAAAGAACAGAGATAAATAATTTTCTATTTCAAAGAATTCTTCTAAGGATCAAATGACACTGTGTATATGTCTTACAGCAGGTTGGGTATATATTAAGTATTTAGTCAACTATGGTTTCCCCAGTAGGAAACCAGCACGTCAGGGGGGCCTCCAGGTACACTAGCCTACATAAATAGACATTTAAAATAACTACCCATAAAGTAAATATTTCTACAAAGTCCTAAATGTATTCTAAATTTACCTATCTAATTTTCTAAATCATGAATTCACTCTCATCTCTATCACAAATTGCCACAAATTCTCAGTTTGGGAAGCTTGGGTCAGATTTTGCTATGATTGCTATCATATGACAATCCCAGAGCAATCTGCACTAAGATACTTTACTGCATACTGTACTGTGATTATTTCTAAATGTTTATCAGAAGCAAATTTAGGAAATTATTTAACTATCGTCTCGACAACTTGTGAGATTTCCAAAGAAATATATTAAGGGAAGATCAAAGGTTATGGTGCTATATTGCATAAAACGAAGCAACTGCTTATTAGAAGACAAAAACCTTTGATTCATTCCTCTTAATTAAAGGAATTAATGAGCTATGTATGCCTATGTGCAAAGAAAGGAAGGTGGAGAAAGTATGTAAATGAACAGGGGCTTTCATAAAAATCTACAGGCTGAGAGTATTTTATTTAAGCTGCTGGAAGAAAAAAATTATCTGAGTTTCTCAGATTCCTTCCTAATTTTTAAGTCCATATTTTTCATAAAGCATTCATTTCTATTCTTTATTCCAAAGTAACAGAGGTCTCTATATTTTTATTTTCTCATTTATTCATTCATTCATTTATGGCTGCATTGGGTCTTCGTTGCTGCGCACAGGCTTTTTCTAGTTGCGGCGGGCAGGGGCTACTCTTCTTTGTGGTGTGCGGGCTTCTCATTGCAGTGGCTTCTCTTGCTGCGGAGCACGGGCCCTAGGTGCGCGAGCTTCAGTAGTTGTGGCTCGCAGGCTCTCAAGTGTAGGCTCAGTAGTTGTGGCGCACGGGCTTAGTTGTTCGGCGGCATGTGGGATCTTCCTGGACCAGGGCTTGAACCTGTGTCCCCTGCAATGGCAGGCAGATTCTCAACCACTGCACCACCAGGGGAGTCCCTCTATATTTTTACTGCCCAGATAAACTCATTTTTTTCTCTGCCTTTTGAAGTTGAACTCTTTCCCAAGACTTTGCATATACGAAAATGTTCTGAATTTGGAAATAACTGAACTATTAATTTGAATTTAGAAATCTTTCTGTAACACAGTGATTTGTTGTAGCTCATTATTCTAGATTTTTAATTTTTTACTTTTGCTAAAAAGTAATGCACATTCTTGATATTCAAGGTACAGGGGGAGAAGGTGAAAAAACAAAGTAACACATATACTACAACCCAACTATAATTAGTTAAAATTTCTTATATTTTTATAACATTTGTTATATTATTATATTTTTATAAATTCTTCTCTCTCATATATCTATATATTTGTAGATAGATCTATATTTATATATTTATATATAGATTTATCTCCACATCCTTGTATATGAGACCAGACTATATATACCATGTAACCTCATATCCACTTTTCTCTTAATATTAAATCTTCAGCATTTTCTCACATTATTAAAAATACTTCAAAAATATTTAAATGCATTATTTAAATACTCACCAACTTCTGAGCATTTTGATCATCTATTTTTTTCATTATCATAAATAATTCTGTGATGAACTTCATTTTACAATGCAACAGGTTTAGACCTACAAGGCAAATGTACAAACTCAAGGTATATTCTGAAGGAGAAATGGAAGAGGAGATACTAGGGGAAGGAGGGAGACCAGACATTCAAGCGTTCAGCCTGCGTTTGCCTGTGTGTAAGGGAAAAAAAACTCATTACCACTTGACAGCTGCTTCGTGGTTTATAAAAGTTAGGGTTCAAACCTCTTCCCAGTGACCAGATGCCCATGGCTTCAGGTGCTATGGAACAGTCAGTAATTGACTCACGATTTTGATGACAGTTCATGTGAGAGAAGCTACAGGAGGCAAGTGGGACCCCACACAGACCACCTTGCTCAGACACAGTTTGGTTTAAGAATACAACTGTGTACCTATCAATTTATAAAGCATGTAAGCTAAAAGGACTAAAGACTAAAAGGGAACCTAAGGAAGAGAAAGCAGTTAATGCATTACAATGATAGAATGCAGTGAAATAGCTTCTAAAATTTTTATCATTGTGCTTTAGATTTCTTATATTAAAAACCAAGAAAGAAATAGACAAGTATTGGTGAAAAAAACTAATTTTATGACATCATTGCATGAGCAGAAGTTCCTGGGTTATGGGGAGGGAACAAGTAGGGGGTTGGGGGGAGGGTGGTGAGACTTTTAACATTTATAACATCAAAATCCAGTAAGATACTTTGGGATTCCTTACAATACCCCTACCTTATTTTCAAAATGCAATCTCACTAATCTCACTAACACTGTCAAGTTTTAAGCAATTCTCCTGTATAAAAGTGATCACTGATAAAGCTATCAGCAATCTAAAAACACTCAAGACCCACACACTAAACTATAGTTCCTTTTTTATACTAATTTTGCCACTGCTGTGGCCATTGCTGCTTTGTACCTGGCATATAGCTTCTGGCCATGGGGATAATTTGATGGGTTCTTTAATGCCCAAAGAAAAGGTACTTGAGATTCAATTGTGGGTTTTTGTGTTGTTGTTTTTTTTTTTTTGCGTACGCGGGCCCCTCACTGCTGCGGCCTCTCCCTTTGCGGAGCACAGGCTCCGGACGCGCAGGCCCAGCGGCCATGGCTCACGGGCCCAGCCGCTCCGCGGCACGAACCCGCGTCCCTGCATCGGCAGAGGGACTCTCAACCACTGCGCCACCATGGAAGCCCGTCAATTGTGTTTTTTTTAACATCATTAATTTAAATATTACAGTAATGTTAACTGGTATCTTTGATAGTTAGCTGTTCTCCTAGAAGAGAGCTACGAGTTCCTGCTCTACTGACTCATGGTCCCGTTTGAAAATTAGATGAGAGCTATGTATTCTCTTCATGGAAAAATGTGCATGCACACATATAAAATTCTGCAGAAAATTTCCAGAGGTCCTTGGACTCCCTGAATCCCTGTTAACCTCTATGCCAGAAAGAGAAGAATTTATAGAGAAATAGTAAACAGGCTGAGAGGTGTAAAGGGAGATAAAGGAAGGATGGAAAGTAGACAAGGAAGTTTCCCATTCTAGTCCAGACTTGGCCTAGACTTTCCGTATTTACTTTTCACAGCAGCTCTGTGTACTACATATCATTTTCTATGGTCAAGGAAACCAAGGTTCAGAGAGGTTACCTAACTTCCCCACAAGGTCATACTGCTGGAAAGTGGCAGAGTCAAAATGCAAGCCTGGTCTCCTGACTTTTTAAGTCCCATGTACATTTCACTTAGGACTTAATAAGTCAACTTACTGCTTTTTCATCTTGGACTTCCTAAGATAGAACTGACCTATTAGAATAACCACCTAGTAGACTATGAACTCCCTGAGAGTAGGGTCCATGTCTCACTCATTTTATATCTCCAGTGCCTGACACACAGAAGGCACTCATCAAAGGAGAAATGAATATATAAACACCCTGGGGCAACAATCCCTTAGACAGTGGGAGAAGCTACATGCAGCTGTGTGTGATCACAAAGATCCTTATCATCACTAAATATTCCTTTAGATGACCACTGGGCACAGACTTCAATACATTTTAAACTACAAATGGTAAAACTCTTGTAAAGAACCAGCATTTAAGCCTTTTGAAAAATAACCTATTTATAAAACACAAAGTAGCTTTACAACAAACCTGCCTATTGTTATCATGTCAACAACATCTTTTGATAGTGAACTATTGCATCTTATGAAAACCAAATTCATGTTGAAAATAAGTGCATAAATTAGGACTGTTTTCAAAAGACACTTAACTTTACAAATGTTATAATAAGAACTTAAATGTATTTTTGTTGTTTTTGCAATAATTGCTCTGAAGATGAAAACTAAAGCACCATTTCAATGTAGTAAAGGTAATTGCTGCATTTACTGCTCATGTCATGTTGATGTATGACCATGTATCAAAGGTCATCCTTCCGTACTCATACATTATCAAATCTGAAAGCACAATATTTGATTCTGACCAACCTTTAAACTGCCCACAATGTGTGTGAAAAATTGATGGAGTTCTACCTTGGGTTTAAAAAAAAAAAATGACCCATGTTTCGGAAGCAGAAGGGTCAAAAAGCCAGTGGCGAGGTTAGATATCAGCACCATGAACCTCTCAGTGTCTTAGCTTATCAGTGAGGTCTAGTACAATGATCACAAGCTAAAATTGCTGTACTAATGAAGACAAAGGTCTAAAAACTTAGCACAGGCCCTCTGATAGAGGGCAGTATCTTGTGGACAATTATGCAGAGATAAGGACATAAATCACCCTTTAAAGACAATAAAACCTATAATGCACAAATTGAATTGTTTACATGTCTATTGGA
The DNA here is from genome assembly GCF_005190385.1 of Monodon monoceros. Lineage (NCBI taxonomy): Eukaryota > Metazoa > Chordata > Mammalia > Artiodactyla > Monodontidae > Monodon > Monodon monoceros. The sequence goes on along the minus strand of NW_021703772.1, from coordinate 57,046,027 downwards.
GACACTGCTAAAAACAGAAGTGTTGGCTGCCATACCTCTTGTTACTCATCTGCAACACAGGAGCCCTGAATTCCACTTCTTCATTAGCAGGCAAGTCATCTGCTCCCCTTCTCCTCTTCCTGCTCCAAACACACAACACTACTGTCCAATTTAGTAGTCCTGTGCCATCCTGACCTAAAAGGAGTGCTGAACATTCATGCTTGCTTCAAACTATTGCTTACAATTGTTTGCTGATAGGAGAAATTGGTTTTATCAGAATCTCCTAAAACCTGAACAGCTGCTGCTCTTGCCTTTGCTGGTTGGGGGAGGGGAGGAGGTGTGGCAGGGTGGGGCATCAGGCAGCAGGGAAGGAAGAATCCCCACTCTTCAGTAAGGATTGTGGCTGTCTTTAAATAAATAAAACGCCATTTAATTCCATCAAGCCCAACTACAGGAGACTGCCTTATTGAAGAGAAGAAAGATCATACAAACATACAAAAAGAATCCAGGTCTTCAAAAACCAAAAGAAAAAAAAATCATTCTGAAAAGAATACACAACGTCCACCCAAAACATGTTTCAAGCATATCAATTTTATTTCAGCCAATTCTCAGGTTAGATTATTTTATAAAATTCAAAACATCCTATACTGAAAACTCATGTATTCTTTGGCTGTATGAACACTCATAATTGAGAATACAAATTCACTCCAAAATTTGATTCCTTCTTGTTCCTAGGAAAAGATTTTTTTTAAGCATACCACTATAATTTAATAAAATATGTCAACTCTTGGCAGGTAGGCCAAGCCTTTAGAATTCTTGCTATAGACAATAAGGCACAAATAGCCTTTCTCACTTTCAGAAAAAAATAACATAGCTGACTATAATTCATAAAATATACCACACTAATGTAAGTTTTAATTATACTTGCCATGTACTACAAACTTTGCCTTTAATGATTTTTTGATGAAAGCACTCAATTTTAAGGTCTGAATTCCTATAGCTTATATATTGAAAGAGGAAATATTCTTAAATTATATATATATGTATATAGAGAGTGCGTGTGTGCGTGTGTGTGCGTGTGTGTCTGTGTCCAGGCTCCACCAATGTCCAAAAAGCAGCAACTTAATCCAGAAAATTCCTAACTTAATGTCAGTTGCAACATTAAATGGTCAGAAATGAGATAATGAATAAAAATAAACATAAAAACAAGGTATTTTTATTTAAAAAAAAAATTTTGTTTTTTGCGGTACGCGGGCCTCTCACTATCGTGGCCTCTCCCGTTGCGGAGCACAGGCTCCGGACGCGCAGGCTCAGCGGCCATGGCTCACGGGCCCAGCCGCTCCGCGGCATGTGGGATCCTCCCGGACCGGGTCACGAACCCGTATTCCCTGCATCGGCAGGCGGACTCTCAACCACTGCGCCACCAGGGAAGCCCAAAACGAGGTATTTTTAAAAACCCCATTCCACAGGTAAGTAAAATATGGGATCGGGGTGGGGGGAGTATAGGGATCTTCAAGAATGAGAGTTTGCTAAAGAACACAAATTATACATACAATTTAGAAATCATACCCAAATAACGGACTCACATGAGTCAAGGAAGAGCTCTGACACTGTGGTCCCCCCCCAGCACACCAGTTCTTAGGCCTTCTTCAGGTCTGTTCATTCACAGTTATTGAGCATCTGTATCAGGCATTAAGAATTCAAAACAAATGAATCCTCCCCACCCTCAGTGTGCTCACAGTTTCCATTTTCTTATATCTTGAGCCAGTCCTTCTCACTTTCTAGCCCCAATTATTATATTTGTAGGAGTTTCAGAAGGAAGTAGCACACCAACCACTAGTGCTGATCAACTCAGGTCTATCATTTATAGAAACCCACTCTCTAAACGTACATGTAGCAGAGACCATGCCAGGTTTTAGTTTTGTTTTAATTTGTGCTGTTTTGTTTGAAGAGAAAGTGAGAAAATAAAAACTGAGAAAACATGGCCTTTCTTCAGTGTTTACAATCAAGTGAGGGAGGCAAACATCAGGAGACTACAAGTTACACCTGGTATATAAAGTACAATGAGAACAAAAGGCAAGTGACTGCTTAGGAAGGCTGAGGAAATCACTCAGATTACAGACAGAGTTAGTTCTTAAAGAAATGAGAGTTGACAAGAGTAGCGTCATGCAAGATCAGTGCAGGGCATCTCTCAGAGGTATGAAAGACTCACCTGTGGTCAGAGCACGAGGGAGAATAGTGAGAGACCAGGCCGGAGAAGTGATTTAGATTCTGAAGTCATGCTTACAAGCCACCTAAGGAGTTGGCCATACACAAAGGAGCCTTACAATAATATTTAAAGTTTGTGTTTTAGAAAACTCCAACAGCAATGTGGACAGTGTATTAAAAAAAAAAAAAGGCAAAAGTGTCAACTGGAATTTTCCTAAATTGTGAGAAACAAGCTTTCTGGCCCTTTCCCTTCTCAATAATTCAAATAATTTGAGATTTGCAAAATTCTTCACACTATAAAATCTGCATTAAGACTGCAGTGGTATTTCCCATTATGTGTGTGTGTACATGCACGCATACTACCATTCAACAGATAATTTATTATCTCTTCTATATGCCAGGCACTAGGAATATAATAAGCAAAACCAGACATGTCCTTGCCTTCAAGGAGTTCATAGTCTGGTGCAAAAGATAATATTATGAAAGAATTTCAAGGGGAGGGTGTGTGTGAGTGGAAAGTCTGACAAGTGTTAGGCTAAGAGAAGATTGCCCTGAAGAAGTAACAACTGAGTTATCACAAAAATGAGAAACCCAGGAGCCTGGGTCTATTTCTTTCAGCTACCAAAGAAAAGGAAGTAGAGGGCTCGTAGGTAGTAACGAAAAGGACAGGACTTAAAGATCCTAGGTTCCAGTTCCATTTAAAATATCCATAAACTAAGCGATTTGGGGAAATTAATTTAATCCCTGCTTGACAGGATTCCATCCTCTCACATAGCTCATAGTCTCACACAGACTGTAAGGGAATGTATATGAAAGTACCCAGAGCACAGTGCCTGACCAAGAATAGGTATTCAAAAAAATGTTCATTTAATTCCCCACTTTCTTTATCCTTCAAAATCAGACTAAGATAGAAATATTTATTTCCACAAAAATAAATGATTTTTCCCACATTTCCTAAATCAAGTGCCAGGGATCTGGTAAAAGGCTTTGGCAGTTGAAGATTTGGCCTATTCTCATATAATCCTGGAATAAGAACTTAAAAAACTAATTTATGAGGGAGATTTTTGAGAACTCTTTTTAATCTTCTCAGAGTGCTTCCAGATTCTATCAGTTGTGTTGCCAAAGAAAAAAGGAAGGCATAAATATCTTTTTAAAAAGAGAAAAATGCATAAAGCAGAAACTCTAGGTTTTAAAAAACATCAAATAATACAGAACTATATAAGTGGATAGTATTTTCTTCTACTAAAATTACATGAGTAGTATAAATTAAACTACATATAACAGGACCTTTGAAGGAGAAAGAATGGGAAATTAAATGGAATCTAAGTTTCATACAAAGGCAAACTGATAAAGGTAACTGGAGGGATATCTACTATCCAATAAATGCAACAATTTTTTTAAAGGAATTTTTAAATAGTATTAAAGTAGGAAATGTAGATTAGTTTCTAAGGAGGAAAGAAATTAGACAAATAAATAGTTTATGGATTGATACAATTTAATAAGGTTTAATTCTGTACTCATTTTAATTTTTATTATGATTATATTCTCATAAATGTACTTTTCTATATTTATGTTTATCTTTCCAAACTCAGAGCCTGAATCTGTGGACATTAATCAAAGGAGGTCACCAGCAAACTTGCTAACCAGTCTCATTGGCTTCCATCTTTTTTTATGCATAATAAAGTCACCTGACCAAGTGACCATGAACAGAGACTGACTGGGGCTCCTGTTTTTTAGCAGCTGTTCCTCTTCAGCTCTGACCATGTTGTTGTGTGATTATCTCAACTGGTTTTAATCAAGAATAAACTGAAGCTCTATCACTGAATTGTTTAAAAATAAGACACTAGTTTCTTGTATTAAAATTGTTTGCAGTAACAGCAACACAAAATGTTTGTTTTATGTCCACATTTTACTTATTAACTTGGTAGAGTTAATATATTTAGGTCTTTAATAACTTTGAAACAAGTCAAATTACAAATTGTAAGATTTAGCAGATCATTGATTCACAACTATCTCTAACTTGGTCTATCTTTACATAAGTACTTTTATTATTTTTAATAGCTCTTTGGGAGTTCATAAACTATATCTAAATCCCTTCTATAATTTTTACAATGAATTGAAGTTATACTAGATGACTTACCACATTATTTTTCTTTCAATTTTCTAAAGCAGCTCTGTCCTCCATAATTGTTTCAAAATAGCTACCATAATTCCATAAATTATCCTCATTCTTCGACCCTTCCGCTAACTGATCTGCACACAAGCCAAGAGGTAGTACTGTAGAGTAATACTGTAAAGTGGTATAGGAAAAAAAAATAAGGAAAAAGTTTTAAGATAGTTAAGTAGTTACTGTCAGCTGGAAATAGAAGTAAACATGTTACATATTTTAAATAATCTTAATCTCTAACACCAATATTGATTGTATATAAATGGTGTGTAAAATGTATAAAAATGGTGGTTTAATATAAAGCATCCTATATTAAGAGTTGAGATCTGAGTTCTGACTTGGCTTAGGTGCTAGCTCTCCCTATGACTTTGTATAAGTCATTTAGTATTTCCAACACTCAGCATACAATATTTAATGAAAAAATCATTATATAATTAGAATCTTCCCCCCCACCTCATGAAACGGTAGCTCTTCTGATTCAATTATGTTCACCAAATAGTAGTGATTGTGTCTAATGCATACAATGAGAAAGACCAATTACAAGAATAAAGGGCAAAGCTCAATAACAATAATTAGCAAAATTTCTAAACTTGGGTTCTAACTGGAACTATTTCAATTGAATTCAACAACTGCTTACTGAGTGTCCCCATATCTATGTGAGTGGGAAGATACCCCAGGCAGAGAAAGAGTACCAGGAGACTGGGGGATTAGAGAAAAAAACACTGCATATGCAAACCACAGAAAACGGTATAGCTATATTAAAAGCGTGGGGGAACAAGGGGAGAGGAACAGTGGCAGTTGCTGTGGTGAGAAATGCCAGAGTTAACTAGGAGCAAAATTACACAGGCTTTGTGGGCCATATGGTAAGTTTGGACCCCCTTCCAAGAACAATGAGGAATAATTAAAGGGTTTAAGCAATGGTATGACATGATTTGCTTTCCAATTGTGAAAACTCTTTCAGGCTACAATGCACAGAATAGATAGCTGTGGGCAAGACTGGAGACGAGAAAACCAGTTAAGTGACAGTTTTGAGACGAAGGAGGCTTGAATTAGAAGGCAACACAACAGTAATAAGAAGTAAGACTTCTGAAGTCATTTGCCTGCATTCAAACCCCAGATTTTCCACTTACCAAGCTGCTTACTCCCTACACCTGTTTTCTCATCTATAATCCAGAGGAAAAAATCCTCACAGGATTCTTGCCAAAGAACAAATAAAAATAATACTCATACAACAGTTGGCATGTTGACTGGCACATAGTTAGAATGCAAATGTTTACTATCATTAAGTAATGTTAATGGGATGGAGAAATGAGAATATAACTGAAAGATGTTTAGGATACAGAAACTGACAGTTAAGGTACAGGAAAAAGGGTAAAGGAATGAGTGAACAGATTCTAGTTTCTGGCTTGAATAGTGGCACTATTTGATGAGATGAGAAACACAGAAAGTTTGAAGTGTTCGTTTTTTAATAAGTTGATTGAGAAAGACATTCCAACAGGCAGGTGAATATATCGCTCTAAAGTGAAGGAAACAGATCAAGGGTGAAGATCTGAGAATGAGAGAGACAGATAGTAATTAAATCCATTGGGGTTGACCAGAACCTCTAGAGAGAGAATACATAGAGTGAAGAAATGCTGACAAGGTAAAAAGTATGAAACACCAACATTTAAAGGATGGGCAGGGGAAGAGAAGCCTGCAAAGGACACTGAGAGAAAGGGGCCAGAGGAATAAGAACAATAGTGTGAGAAGTCAAAAGCCAAAAGAAAAAAAGTGTTTCAAACTAAAGGAAGTACTCAACAGCGTCAATACTGCCAAGCAGTGGAATAAGTTAAGGACTGAGAGTTTTCACTGGATTTAGCAACAAAGTTATTCATTCACATAATAAATGTGTCAAACATTGTGCTAGGCCCTGGAGAAACAGAGGTAAATAAGACAAGAGCCTTGCACACACAGACTCTAAGTCTTGAAGAGATACAGTAAACTAGTAAACAGATAAAATACTGACACATTATGATAATAAAGTAACATGACAGAGTAAAAGGCAGAGGCCAGCTTTAGATGCGGAGCTTAGGAGGGCATCTCTCTGAAGAAAGAACATTTAAGCTGAGACCTAAGATGGGAAAGGGTTTAGCTTGGTCAGAGAACTGAAAGAGGCCCTGAGACTGCAGTATAATGGTAGAAGAGCCAAGGAGAGAGAAGCCAGGTCATGACTGTAGATTATGCTGAGGGTATAGTGAGAAAAAGTTAGATGATGACCTGTTGAGCATTAGTATGTAGGGAAGTTAAGATCACTCTAACTAACGGCACTTATTAGTTTGCTTTTCCTCATTTATACTAGTCTTAATAATCAGAAATAGGACATTTTACCACTCTTTCAACCATTAGCTGTTTATTAGAATGTCAGGATAAACTTTTCTATTTTAAAGGGTACTATATGATTACAGTATGTTACCTGTTGCATTAATTTACCTTTTAACCTTCTTCCATAGATACTTCTCATAATATCTGCTTAATTCTATCATTAAATTATATTTCTCTGAGGTACTCCTCATTTTCTAGTAATGTACATCAGAATTTGAATGTTTTATAACAAGTAGACTCAGCAAGGTGTTACTAAAGTGTTATGGGCCAATAACGCACAAAAAATCTGATGGGCTTCATCAAAAAAAAAAAAAAAGAGAGAGACTGTCTATATTCTGTAGTATTATATTCCACAGTTTCAGGTTCCTATTTCCTTAACCTATGCATTTATATACATGTATATGATAAAGAAAAGCTGATGCAGAAAACTTAGGCTTGATTTTGAACAGCTGAATTATATGTGCATATTGTTTTTTCATTTCCTTATCTGCAAGAGGAAGAATTTATAGCCCTTCCATATTTCACAAGGATATCAATAGTATAAAATGCTACCATTTACTTAATATCTATTAATTATCAGGCAGTGAGCTAGGCACACTACATAAATTATTTTTAATTGTCCCCATACCTGAAAAAGTAGGTATTATTCTTCCAATTTTACAGATGAAAAAACAGTCTCAAAGAGATCAGCTGACTTGCCCAAGACTGAAGAGCTGGAATTTAAGCCCAGTCCTGTAATCTTGAAAACTCTGGTCACTATACCATGATGCCTCAGACTATTAACAGATTTAGGTTCCTTAAAAATACCTATCAGATATAAGATATTAAATCATAAAGATGAATTTTTAAATGATAACAAATGGTATTTTATTAAATTTTTAATAAACTGTGTACAACTTAGAAATACTTGCCATATACACCATTCCTATATATTCCTCCCTTTGGCATAACTTGATTTCAATTTTTTTTAATAATAGAGAAGAGAGATAAAAGCAAGAGAGAAAAAATAACAACACTGTACTTAAAGTACAAGTATTACTATTCTGGGTCAAAAAAATTTCCCAGTTAATCCTTAATACACATATTAAATCCAATGAACTACTATAATTAACTGCCTATTCTCACAAAACTATGTCTCTCAAAATTAAAAACTACAAATGGCCTAAGGATTTCATGAATCAGAAAAATCTAACCTCTGATTAGAACCTCTAAATGTCACTATTTCTCTGAATTTGAACGGCAACGAGTCTGAATAAAAAGATCATAATTTGCTCTTAACAGAATCTATTGATTTATTGAATTGTGAGCTTTTCCTCCTAAGACTTTTCAGGTAGCCATGTCAGCCACGAAGATACTGTCTGAAGAAGTCTAGGTATTTAACAAAAAGAAATTGCTGCCACATCATCTTTATTTTCCTTAACAAAATACACAAGAGAGCACAAAATTCACTTATAATATCATTATTTTACAAATATAAATAATGCTCAAAATTCAAGTACAGTTAAGTGCAGAGATAGTTCCTATATGTTAATATGTAAACATAAGCTAATTATAAATATCAGGTACCTCTGGCCCAGGTGCAAAAAAAGAGACATCAAAAGTAACACTGCACTTGACTGTTCGACTGCATTCTTACTGAGAATTCATACCAATGCCTATATTGTTACTGTAATAACTTTCATAGCTCTTAATATAAATGCCTAAATAGACATTTTACCCCCTGGAAAATATCTCAAGAGTTAAAATTCTATCCATTTTAATGATGTAGTATTAAAAATCTTAATTGAGTTTCATTCCTTAAAACAAACACTATTAGAACTTATTACTAACCAAAGTTCTTCCTATGTCAAAATGGATAGTATTTACAGGTCACAAATAAAAAAAAAAACTGCTATCATATTTGTTTACATTTAGAATGGAAAAAAATACCTAAAACCTGTCTAAACAGTGTGGGTTTTATACATTAAAAAGGATTTTACTTTACTGATATCACTTGCTTTTAATTTTAATAGCCAGTAGACATAACTTTGACATATTGAAATAGCTAGGCAATCTGAAATTCAGATGACATCAAGCATGTCTTTAGAGGGGGAAAATAAAAAGAAAGCACCACCTAAGAAAGCAATAACTGACATCAACAAGACTACAAATATCCAGTTGAAGGCACGTGGAAGCATTTACTATATTGTCGAAGATTCTCCACTTAGTTCAGGATTACGAATAGCATCAGCTCTGGGAACTGTTGATTTGGCTTTATTCATTGAGGTTTCCTCATTCTTGGTCTCTTCTTGCTTCTCCTCTGGTTTCTCTGTGCCAGATGCTTGTTCAATCACTGGGTCTGTCTGCTCTGTATCCGGTATTTTGTCATCTGTCTGCTCTGTACTGTTATCTAGAACGTCTTGTTCTTCTAAAGATTCTGAAAAGATAAAGAGTCAAGACTTTAGGTATACCCAAATGTTAAAACTACTAAATAAGATAAGCACATGCAAACATGGACTAAGAAACAGTAGAATGGTCTAACATTAACCTTAAAATCTTAAAAAATATGTACTTAACTCCCTACAGCATACCATATATGAATTGGTATGAATGAAGGAAAAAAAAAATTCGGGGGAAACAAACCCATAAACATACTTTTACCTAAAGACCCATAGTTCATGATATATATGAACTTTCATAATATTTAAGAACTTCAAGATGGATTTGAAAGTTGAATGTCCAAATATATCAAAGTCCCAACAGAATTATGTGCTATAAGACAACATCCCAGCAAAAAAAGCAAATGTATTAACTCCCAGATTATGTTTCCTGAAGGAACTGGTCTCCCTTGCGTCCAGGCAACGCTGTGACCAATGTGTAAATGTGTACCTTTGTGTGTGTGTATGTGGTGTGATTTCCCACACTGATTTACATCTCTATTATCCATGACTGGGGAGGTCTGGATCCACCTTTTCCAAAGGCATGACAAATCTTCCCTCATCCCTCTGCAAGACAAGTCCTCAGGATTTAAACCTCTGGGTCAGAATATGCTACATACCTTGAATGCTAGGGAGAGAAAGGGAAGGGTCTTTTGCCCCTCCCTGTCTCCACAGCGGAGGCCAAGTAAGGTCTTGGTTCCTACCTGAAAACTTACTCCCTTCAAACTCTTTTTTGAGTTTCATTAAATTCAAATCTCTTAATAATAATTTAATAATAACAATAATAACAACTTTAATTCTTCAAAGTTTATAGAAAGGGATAGGAAAGGGAATGACAGGAGCAGAAAGCTTCGAGCCACCCAATTTCCAAATCAAAGATAAAAACCTAACTTTGAGGTGTTTCTTTGTTGTGTTTGTGTAATAAACAGCAACTAATATTATTGTTAGGAGAAATATGGTTAAACTACATTGGCTAAGCAAATAAGCCGATTTTCACACCATCACAGAAGATCCCTTGCAATAAACTACAAATGTTACTGATTCAAAAAATCTGGAGGATAGGTCAGTCTACACTAGTAAAAAGTTCTAATTTTGTTCCTTACACAGTACAGGCCAGAATTTTGCTAAATAAAATTAATTAATAGTTTTGCAAAGAAATTATGTGCTATACGCACACATACTGACATGGAGGTCTTACAAATTCATGGTTTTATCATATCAGTTTTAATAAATACAAATTATCTATATATCACACACTCTATGCCAAGAGTCGAAAAATATTTTTTAAATTATATTTAAAACAGATATCTTAGACGCGTTTACAGAATTAATTACAATCTCTTTCTCTCTCTCTTTTTTTTTTTTGCAGTACGCGGGCCTCTCACTGTTGTGGCCTCTCCCGTTGCGGAGCACAGGCTCCGGATGCGCAGGCTCAGCGGCCATGGCTCACGGGCCCAGCTGCTCCGCGGCATGTGGGATCCTCCCGGACCGGGGCACGAACCCGTGTCCCCTGCATCGGCAGGCGGACTCTCAACCACTGCGCCACCAGGGAAGCCCTCTCTCTTTTTATATATAGAACAAAAGGCCAAAATTGCATAGTTAGGGACATCCAAGTTAATGAGGTTTTTACTGTATGAAAATTTTACATGCTCACAAAAAGTAGTGAGGAATGTTCACATGTCACAAAAATGCTAGTTTTATCTTAAAAGGAACTTAAAATGGCACTGCTGCACCACTTGGAATCTTACAAAAATCCAAAGCAGAAAAGCAGTAGGTCATTTGAGTTGTGTTACCTGAATGTTCCAGCGCTCAAAGAAAAAGCAGAAAGTGAAATGAAACTCTATGGACATGTACAGATCATTTCTGCTATAAGGTCAAGCAAGCTCTTCAGTGGGAAATTTCAGGAGTCACTAACCATTTGTAATTCTACTTTCACATATTTATCCAGAGTAGAATTTTAAGAGTCATGGTTTTCCACAACTCTCTGGCCATAGAGCAATACTTACTTGCCAAGAACTTTACAAGTGGTTATAATTTAGTAAGCCCTCCAATAAAGTCACATGAAATGAAAAAACAAAAAGCTCAAAGTTCAGGACTCATCAATAAACATGCTTAAGTGAACATAGGACCAGTTTGTCATATTCTGTTTGACAGATTGCCTCAGTACTAAACTTAAAACAGGAGAGGATGGGCTTCCCTGGTGGCGCAGTGGTTGAGAGTCCGCCTGCCGATGCAGGGGACACGGGTTCGTGCCCCGGTCCGGGAGGATCCCACATGCCGCAGAGCGGCTGGGCCCGTGAGCCATGGCCGCTGAGCCTGCGCGTCCGGAGCCTGTGCTCCATAGCGGGAGATGCCACAGCAGTGAGAGGCCTGCGTACCACAAAAAAACAAAACAAAACAAAACAAAAAACAGGAGAGGTATCAAAGTTCATGATTTATCGTATTAAAGCTCTGTGATGTAACTATTTTCAGAAACAGATACATCCCTAGTCAAATCCGATTTAATTTAAAAATTCTGGGATCTTAAAGAAGTAGTTAATACAAAGAGAAGAACTATAATACTTAACTTTTTAATGTCTATGGAGGTGAATTCTAAGAAATACCATGTGCTGTCATAATTAGAAAATAGCATTATATACAAAACTTGCTCATCAATACTGCACTGTATTTCAAAAAATATAGAGAGGACTAAAAACTGGTGAAATGATGAGTAGGGCTGGAGAACAATCAAAAAGCCTAGTAATGACTACTTTTCTTCCCCCAGGTTAATTTTTAGAAAAGTAATTTTAATAGCAGTTAACACTACAAAAATTTGGTATGTGTCATAGTATCTATAATGCAGATATCAGCTAGTCTAAATGACATAGATATTCAGTGTCTGGATGCCAATGCCATTTTGTGAGAGGCATCCCAATAAGCTTGAAGTAAACTAGGTGTGCAAGATTAACAGAGAATTAATTACATATCAGTTTAATAACTAAACCACAGAGCTTTATAACAAGTTTATTAAATATATTCCAAAAGTACTTACTTTATTTCTGTGTGGGGGGGGTATCATTTGCCTATTCTAATAAAAACAGTGAATTTTTTCTGTGAAGTTTAAAATAGCTTGGTGGTATAAAATACATTATAGTATATGTCAATATTTGGGCATAAAATACCAAAAGAGAAACCAGCTTTTATGTTCACACTAATAAAACAGGCCTACTCTCTCCCTGTGCAGCACCAGTTAAGACTAAAATTGATGCAAGTTATATGAATGACCTAATTCAATCTGTAAGAAAATTTTAAAAATCACCTTTGATATCTGTAATGCCAAGGAAACAATAGATCACAATGTGATAAAACAAAAATTACCCAAGGGATTTGCTCCTTACCTGACTCCTACCCCTGCCCAACTCCCACCCCAATATCCTTGAGAGAGAAGCTTTTTCCACAAAATTGTAACAACTGGCTTCCACTTGTCTGGGCAAAGCTTCAGTTCAGCTAAACAGAGCTCAAACTCGTAAAACTGAGTGTAACTGTACAGTGAATACCACTGCCTCACCTGTAAACCACACACATGCAAAAACATCTAAGATCACCTTACCTTTAGGTTTTTATTCTAGCTCTTAAAAGAATAACTTTCCAAGAAAATTAAAGAATGGTCTAGCAAAACAATTTCATATATCTCCAAAAGAAACACATAACTTCCACAGCAAAATACATGATTCTATTTAGATTATGCCTTCCAAAACCCCTCATATTTTAGTGATTTAGATTCTTACTTCTTATTCCTCTTTACAATAACTTAAATTTTTTTTTGCCTTGCTAATACATCAGTACCTACTATATGCACAGACTATAAAACTTACCCAAAGGAAACTGGTTAAATTAAGATGGCCAATTTGTCTTTGAACTCACAGATTTTAAACAAACAGTTTTTGCAAGATTTTTCTGCCTTAAGAAAAATGGCCAACTTATATTTGAGGATCAAAGACATGAATTTCATCCCAAAACTAAACTCAATGGTTCAACGAACAAAATTCAAATAAATGATAACCACCTATGAAAAAACAGCTTATCTTTAACACACAGAATGTTGTGTAATTATTTACCATTGGTGAACAAATCCATTAGATGAGACTTTAGAATGTCATTATTAAGTAATAATGTAAAACTATTAGGTGAAGGTGTTTTAGAAAAAGGAATCAAAAGGCTAAAAGATCTATATGTCTAAAACAAACATGCAAAACCATACTACAGGCAAGTTTACATCTTGAGTAAGCTATACATAGCTAAATATAAATAAAGGTATAAGTTTTTTTGATCTGATAAATACACAGAATTCAATAAAATTTATATCATCAAATAGTTCAATTTCCTAGAGCATCATAATAAGCAATACTAAAAATAGAATTTTCCCTAGTTCAACATAACCTAATGGTAACAGTATATTGCTTAAAAGAAAGGAAGAGTAGAAATCAGATTATCAAGATAAATTTCACCTTATATAAATTTTAATCACTATTTTTGATAGTACTGATTAGATGACATGAGTTTTATTATTAGCAAGTTATTTCCAGTTGAATAAAAGCTATATTCTACTAAAATAATTACATAAAGTCTAGCCAAATATAACTGAACAATGAAAATGATATTAACATTTTTCAAACATGCTAACTCCAAATCACTTTACTAAAATACTAACAGTGTAGAAACCTTGTACTCTAATCATTACCATATCTAACAAAAAGAATGCTATGTATCAGTTATTTTGGAAAATACACTTTTAAAAAAACCAAAACTAATAAACCCACTTTAACATGGCTTAGCAGAGACTCAAATATTACTGTACTATTCATTTCACAGTAAAAGAAACCGAGGAACCAAAAACCAGTTCATTAGTTTGGCATACCACATCTAGTATGCTTTTAGATAAAATGACAATCCTAGTATCTTGCTTTCTCTAATAGTCTATTACCAAAGCATCTGTATACACAGTTCTAGAAAAAATACTAGGAATTCAAATGAGCAATTAATGGGAGGAATTTCTTCTAGGTCTCCTTCTTTGATGACAACTTTCCAAGGTTTCATATGTTGTTCTAAAGAGTGGTCCAAAAATTTCAAAAGCCTTGTGCCTCATCCTAAACGCAAAATCTTCCAGTAGCAGGATCAAGACAAAACTTAATTTCAAAGTCTTGCATCATAAATTGAAAAAAAAAAAAAAGGTTTCTTCTATTAACTCTAGATTTATATAAATGGTTGTGGAATATTTTTTGAAAAAAAATTCAGATGGAAGAAAGTTACCTTTTGGTTCCATCTGTAAATTCAGTAATGCAATTTCAAGGAGCTATTTCAATACTTTAAAAATATATAAATATTAAAACAGGAAAGTTTTTCTTTCAGACCTCAAGTTTCTACGTCAAAAGTGTAGAAATCAGCAATCTAAGTCCTTAATCACATTGGCTGTCAGCAGAGAGAGTAGCTGATTGAGATGATATGCTCCTTACTTCATAGTTCAATTTAATCATAAAGGTACGCTACCAGCGTTCAAATGAATGCAGCTTCATCCGTTCATCAGAAATACTTCCTGTCATTTACTAATAGAATCCAGCTTGGAATTGATAACTGTATATCAACAGTGTTGAGACAGGAGTCTTCGAAAAAATTTTCAGTCTTCTGGAAAGCCAAAGAAGTAAAAAGGTGCTCATAATAGCCATTTTGATGAATCCAAACAGAAGAATGAAGAAGTTACTACTCTACAGACTACCTTAACCAAATGGAATCTCTTCAGTTTCTAGCACTGTGGAACTATCAGACCCTGCCTCAATGTCTTCACCTATTAACGTTACCTTATTAGGGTTGACTCTGAGACAGTTAGACTTCATTCCGGAGATTTCTGACAGAAAATTAGACATCTGGGGTATTGCTCCTCCTAGATTAGATGAGAAGGAAAGGTATAGCTGGGTGTTGTTTTGCTAACTGTGCATCTTGACCTTAGCAGAAGATATAAAGTATGGGACTCATTATCAAGATATCTATTTTGTTGGCTGTTTTTTCTTTTCTTTTGTCCCAACTATTGGCTTTCAAATATTCACTTTAGCTTTCATAAGCAAGGTTACTCATGGAAAGTACTCCAATTTTTCCTCTAGGCATCTTCAGTACGGAATTCTTTAATTTTCAGTTCCAAGAGGCTTGCAATGGCAAAGCAGATGATTTGCATGTGACAGCATGCAGCTCAGAGCATGACTTAAGCAAAAGAAAAAATCTGATATTGTGTTTGGAGTCGATGTTGCAGACTTGGAGAAGATGAATGCACTGATTCAGTGTTGGAAGTACACAGGCCTCTTGTCATGGCTATCTGTATTCAAATTCATTTTGATATTTGTTAGTAAGCCAAAAGCCAAGCCCAAGTCAACACACATATTTTAGGTCCATTCTTCGAAGTTAAAAAAAAAAAAAAAGATACTCAAAGTTTCATGCTAAACTTTAGATATGTGAAAATTCACTGCCTCATATATTATTCTCAGTTCAAGCACTTTTTCTACTACTCAATGATTTTATAAAGAAATCAAATATATGTAACTGATAATTTCAAGAAGTTAAAAAGATGCATACTGACTACTACTTAAATTATGTGAACTAAACTTCCCATATGGATTTCTTTTTCCTGTACCAGGTAAAGCACCAAAATATCAGGGCCTTTGACATAATTTTAGCAATCTTCATAATTCAGAGCTGCTTAACAAGCAGCTCCTCACTCAATATTAATAACAAGAAATAGCTGGCCATTAATAGTCAGATTTTCTATCTCATCTTTTCCATTTTTTCATGAAAACTTCCTCAAGAATTCCTAAAACAGAATTAAAAGATAAGTTCTAAAACTCAATGAATCCTGATAACTTCAGTTTCTCTAAAATAAGGTTGTTTTGGGCTTCCCTGGTGGCGCAGTGTTGAGAGTCCGCCTGCCGATGCAGGGGACACGGGTTCGTGCCCCGGTCTGGGAAGATCCCACATGCCGCGGAGCGGCTGCGCCCGTGAGCCATGGCCGCTGAGCCTGCGTGTCGGAGCCTGTGCTCCGCAACGGGAGAGGCCACAACAGAGAGAGGCCCGCGTACCGCAAAAAAAAAAAAAAAAAAAAAAAAAAGTAAAATAAGGTTGTTTTACAACAAAGGCATTCATCATCAGTGTTAAATCTTGTGGACCTCAATAAATTGTTTGTTTCAAAGGAACACCAGTCCTATCAACATAGTCTTCCAAAGAATGTAAGGCTGGCTTTCCAACTCCAAAGTTTCTGGCTTTCGAGTAACTTCTATTCATTGAAATAGTAGGCACAAACCTATTTTTATCAATGTTAATTACAAAGCTTATAAGAAATTTACCCTTATGAGTAGTAGTTTCATAATTCTCATAATCTGCTTCATTTAAGTAAATTGAAAAATAATTCCATGAAAACATTACTAGTTAAATGTCCCAACAGTTATTAAAAGAGGTAACTCCATAGGGCTTCCCTGGTGGCACAGTGGTTGAGAAACCACCTGCTAATGCAGGGGACACGGGTTCGAGCCCTGGTCTGGGAGGATCCCACATGCCGTGGAGCAACTGGGCCCGTGAGCCACAACTACTGAGCCTGCGCGTCTGGAGCCTGTGATCCGCAACAAGAGAGGCCGCGATAGTGAGAGGCCCGCGCACCGCAATGAAGAGTGGCCCCTGCTTGCCACAACTAGAGAAAGCCCTCGCACAGAAACGAAGACCCAACACAGCAAAAATAAATTAATTAATTAATAAACTCCTACCCCCAACATCTAAAAAAAAAAGAGGTAACTCCATAAATAATATTTACCTAGCTATTTCTAGATGCTGCTTAACACAATATAACCTGTATTTTAAAACTGAAACACATCAGGGGCTTCCCTGGTGGTGCAGCGGTTGAGAGTCCGCCTGCCGATGCAGGGGACACAGGTTCGTGCCCCAGTCTGGGAAGATCCCACATGCCGCGGAGCGGCTGCGCCCGTGAGCCATGGCCGCTGAACCTGCACGTCTGGAGCCTGTGTTCCGCAACGGGAGAGGCCACAACAGTGAGAGGCCCGCATACCGCAAAAAAAAAAAAGAAAAACTGAAACACATCATACCAGTTGCACAGGAGACCACAGTATCAGAACAACAGCTGATATATGCATGCTGCAAAATCTGATCCATTCTCGTCTAAAACATTATTAAGAGACAAAACTTTTTAATTAACATATTCATACCTTCACTTATCTGGTTCTCTGATGAAATCACACTTCCTGAGGGCAAGGAACCAACTGTGCTTGAGCCTTCTAAAGTCTGCCCCTTCTCAAAACTAAACTCTGGAAGTCTTGGAGCCTGGGGTCTGGTTTTTCTTGCAGGATTCAAGAAAAAACAGTAGGCACAACGGAAAGCTGCAGAGAATTTAAAAAAACAAAACAAAAATCATAAAACCAAAGAAATTTTAAGGACTAATCAAGTAACTCTCAAGATTACTTTTACAAGCAGTCAAAGAAACCTTCAAAAGTTACTTAGCCCTTGTGAAATTACTCGTGGTTTTAATAATATTATGGCAGGTGTTCTAACCAAAGTTTATTTTAAAGCATACTTTCTAATTATTAAAATTATAATATCAATTTAAAGCAGAAAAGATAATAAATTACATAGCAGGTTAACTAATAGCAAAACAATATTAATAATGATCTAAATGTGTTACAGAAATTACATTTCTAGTCACCGGAATCATTAGGTATCTTAAAATCCAGAATTTTGCTCACTTGACCCAAAAAATGTAGTATGTCATACTTGAGAAGCATAATTAATTTAGTTCAATATTTTTAAGTACTAGTAGCTGCACATAAAAATATTCTGAGGAGCTTTAAAAAAAATGCTGATTCCTGGACCCCACCCCAGATCAATTAAAGCAGATTATTTGTAGGTGGGACCTGGGCATCACAATTTTTAAAAGCTCTTCATGTGATTCTGATGCACAGTGAAGTTTAAGAACAACTGGCCTAGGGACTTCCCTGACGGTCCAGTAGTTAAGACTCCATGCTTCCAATGCAGGGGAAGTGGGTTCGATCCCTGGTCGGGGAACTAAGATCTCACATGCCATACCGCATGGCAAAAAAAAAAAAAAAAAAAGAACAACTGTATACTGTATGAAGAAAAAAACCTGAGTTGTCTTTCCTACTTTGCTCTGTGTTCTACAATATGCCTGAACAACATATAAACAGTAATACCTAAAATAAAATGGCATTACATGGGAATTGGCATAGAATGAAATATTTAAAACATTTAAATCTAACTGCCAAATAATTCTTACCAATGTATTCAAATTCTTCTTTCAAAGCCATGCCATTGTGAGAAAAACACTGCTGACATATAAGGGCATACCTACACCAAAAGGAAAAATGAATAGAAAAGTTACAAATGCAGATAAAACCCATGGGAGAGGCTACTTTAGCCATCACAGCTAAAGTACACAGTACATAGCATTTAATATAGCTAAACATGTCATAGTAGATTAGATATTACTTATAAAACAATAAACAATACTCTTTAAACATGCTAACAGTCAAAATTT
This sequence comes from Monodon monoceros, assembly GCF_005190385.1. Lineage (NCBI taxonomy): Eukaryota > Metazoa > Chordata > Mammalia > Artiodactyla > Monodontidae > Monodon > Monodon monoceros. The sequence goes on along the minus strand of NW_021703772.1, from coordinate 57,027,318 downwards.
CAACTAATATAATTTATACATCAAATTAAAAATAAACTAAGAAACACTCAAATGAAAATATTCTTACTAAGTAAGCAGAAACATATTTGATAACAGAACACTTAAATTTTAATGTTTTCTAACATATATTCCTGGGGATGACAGACCCCAAATCTGTGGTCAGATTAAGACTGGAAAAGATGAAACCTCTTAGAGATTCACAGTGAGTATTATTAAAACCTCTGAGATGTCTTGTAGTAAAGAAATTAATTTAATCTTGTTTAGTCCAGTCCAAAGGTTAATTTCTATACATCATGATTCCTGTATCTATCCCAGTTACACTTAAATATCTTCTGCATTTTCTACTTATGTAATCTTTCTGTTCTCTGCATATGTACTTAACAAATACTTGGCCCTATCAAACAACATTCTATCTGTTTTGAATAACATATAATTTTTTACATTAACATTAAATTCTAGTCCCTTTATTAAAACGATAATATTAACCAATAACCTTGTCAAATATCTACTCTAAGAATATCCTAAGAATTACTTAAAAGTCTATACTATGACAATTGCTCTGCTCACATCATACCTATAATCCCAGAGTTATTATAAGGATCAATTGAGATAATACCTGGAAAAGCATTTTGGAACTGTAAGTGCCAAATACATGAAATTATCCTCACTGTTATTAAAATTATCACCATCAAGTCCAGTACTCACATTTATAAAACTCCATTTCTTACAACCTACCAACTTTTCACTATTTACATGCTCTTCAAGTTCAAAAGAGTCAATGAAATGATTCCATTTCTCTAAAAATTACCTTACAGTATGGTTATAACAGAGCAGAGTTACAGTATTTTTTCTGTTATATATAATACATTTTTAAATGTTTTATCTAGATACTTTAAGCTACTACTGAAAAATAATTGAATATGTACTCTTTTGCAGGGCTATAAAATACTCCATTATGTTCTAAAATCAGGAAACAAGAACCACAAAGTTGTAGAACATCTAGTGCGTGTGCACACACACATACCCTAACCAATAAGCTTTCCTTCATTTTCATTTTTCTACCACCCTAGTAAACATTACCTGTTCTGTGGACCATCACCAACTAAATATTCAACAATTCTATCCAGAGCACCTCGTTCTCGGGGCAGAATAGGTCTTGCTAAAGGTGGACCAGGAGGATGAAGACCTAGTAAATAATATATATATAACTTATATGTATAAAATACATTTAAACTTGAATTCAGTTGCCAAAAACTACGTATGCTTGTCAGAACTTTTAAATGATTTTAACAAAACAAAAATAATATTGTTATTAACCTCTGTGTTCAAATTTTCATTGAAAATACTGCACTACAAAAAATATATTTATACATGTTCTATATTAGAACCAGGAACATAATCTATTAAGGAATAAAGCTATGTTGAGTTCTGTACAAATTAATTTTTAAAATGCTCAGACTCTTAAAAGTTTATGTAATAATAAACTAGGGGACTTCCACTTTGTACCACAATAGAATAACCAGGGTCAGATTTAATCTTCCCACCTAAAACAACTAAAATACTGTGTAAAATATATGATGCAATGGTTTTAAAGACACTGGATATCAGGCAATGTAAGATAAAGATCCCTGAAAGACAAAAAGCAAGTAAGATGAGCCCACTGCCAACTCCCAACAGCCAACTGCCCCCAACCTGTTGCCTGGAGAGAGTTTCCAGGTAGCAACTCAGGCAGGGTAAATCCAGGTGAAGTTCATCAGTCTCCTTGAGTTGAGGAGATAAAGCTGGAACTCTGGGGAGGCCAAGACAGGTTGAGTTCACTGGAAAGAGTACCAGAGAGGAGAGAATGCACAGAGCAAGAACACCAAAGATCTGCCCAGGATACCTATGAGGAAGACTACCTGAGGACAGAGAAATAACTGCCCCAAAATACTAAAGCTACCAGTGCTCACATGGGATCAAAAATATCACATGTTCCCACCAGCCAGGGTGGAAAACTTCATAACTCACAGGTCATCGGGTAAGTATTCAGAGAAGCTTTGTATAGGAATATGAAAACATCCTGCACCCAATAAGGTTAGATCTACAATGTCTGACATCAGATAAAAAATTATTAGACATGCAAATTAGCAGGAAAATACAACCCATATGAGAAAAATCAATCAAAAGTGATCCAGAAATGACAAAGATGACACCATTAATAGACAAATATACTAAAACACTTATTATGACTATATTCCATATGCTTGAGAATCCAGAGGAAAGACTTAATATGTTAAGTAGAGACATGAAAAAAATTTAAAAGATCCGAATTGAATCTCTACAGATGAAATCTATAATATCTTGATTTAAAAATCCACAGATGAAATGAATAGCAGTTTGGACATTACAAGAAAAAATTAGTAAACTTGAAGACAGAGCAACAGAAACCATACCAAATGAAACACAAAGTCCAAAAAGATTTTTAAATGAACAAATCATCAGTGAGCCGTGGAACATCCTCAAGCACCTAGTATACATATAACTGAAGTTCAGAAGAGGAGAGAGAGGGAAAGAAAAATATATTAGAAGAAATAATGCACAAAAATTTTCCAAATTGGATGAAAACTGTAAACAAACACACAGACCCAAGAATATCAACAAGCACAACAAATAATATTGTGCCAAGGCACAGCATACTCAAACTGCTTAAAACCAGTGATAGAGGGAAAATCTTAAAAGCAGTCAGCTGTGGCGCAGCGGTTGAGAGTCCACCTGCCGATGCAGGGGACATGGGGTTGTGCCCTGGTCCAGGAAGATCCCACATGCCGTGGAGAGGCTGGGCCCATGAGCCATGGCCGCTGGGCCTGTGCGTCTGGAGCCTGTGCTCCGCAACGGGAGAGGCCACAACAGTGAGAGGCCCGTGTACCGAAAAAAAAAAAGAAGCAGTCAGAAAAAGATACATTATATACAGAGAATCAGAGATAAGAATGACAGATTTCTCATCAGAATATAAGCAAGCCAGAAGACAGTGAAACAGTATCTTTAAAGTTCTGAAAGAAAAACTATCAAATTAGAACTCTGTATTAATGAAAACATCTTTTAAAAATGAAGACTTTTTTTGGACATACAAAACTGAAAGAATTCATCACTAGCAGAACTGTACTACAAGAAATGTTAAAAGAAATCCTTCAGGCAGAAGAAAAATGACATCAGACAGAAAGCTGGATCTACACAAAAGAAAGAGGAGTAGCTGAAATGGTTACCATGTGGGTAAACACATAAAATTTATTATTTAAATCACTTTAAAAAATAATCGGTGGCTTAAAGAAAAAGTAATACATGACTTCCCTTCCTGTCCAAAATTTCCCATGAAAGCTTTTGTAAGCCAAAATGGCATAAAGTGAAGAAGCAATTACCTTAGGATACATCTTGCTAATGGATGCACAAAATAAATTGAGATAAAACACAGAAGATGTTCACAGACAAAGTTCAAAGCTATGGCGGCTTGATGCTGAGATGCTGAGTGTAGTTCCCAGGGAAGTAGCTTGGCGGTGCCACTCTTGCTGCTCAGGATGTGCGCTGCCTCTATAACAGCTCACTGCAAAACAAACGCTAAACGCTATTTTTGCTTTCCACCTTTTTTTGTAAAAGCGAAAACCATCTTCCGATTTCTTTCAGTTAGTGAAAACAGGTACTAATGTAGATCTTTCATAAAAGCGAAGTGGTGTAAAGTGAACTTTCAAAATGTGGGGGATATCTGTAATTTCTTCTGGGGTTTATAATACATATATAAGCAAAATGTATGACAACAATAGCACAAAGGCCAGAAGGAGAGAAACATAAGTACACTGTAGTTTGATTCGTAAACTATGTGAGAACTGGTATCATATTACTTGAGATGAACTATGACAAATTAAAGATACATACTGCAAACTCTAAAATACCTGCTAAAATAACAAAAACAAAAAAGCACTACAGCTGATAAGGCAACAAAAAGAATTAAATGGAATCATAAAAGACACTCAACCCACAAGAAGGCAGAAAACAGGAGAAAGGTAGCAGAACAGATGGAACAAATAGAAAAAAAAAAGCACAATAAAAGATTTAAACTCAAACCTAAACATACTAATCATTACATTAAATTTATGTGGCCTGAACATCCTCACTATAAGGCAAATATTGCCAGAATGGATAAAAAAGCAAGACCCAATAGATGCCACTTACAAAAACCCCATTTTAAATATAAGGACACAAACAGGTTAAAAGTAAATGACAGGAAAAATATATAAATACACTAACACTAATCAAAAGAAACCTGGAGCACTTGTATTAATAGCAATCAGAGTAGATTCTGGAGCAAAGAATATAATCAGGGATAAAAAGGATAATTTCATAATGACAAGGAGTCAATTCATCAAGAAGACATAATAATCCTAAACATATATGTGCATCATAACAGAGTTTCAAAAACTAACAGAACTACAAAAAGAAACAAAGACACAATTATAGTCAGAGATTTCAACAGCATTCTCTCAATAATTGACAGAACAAACAGACAGAAAATCATTGATGACATAGAATACTATCTACTACCAACTTGACCTAATTGACATTTATAGCCATTCTACCCAACAGGAACAGAATACATATTCCTTTCAAGTGAACATAAAATATACACCAAGACAAATGATAGTATGAGGTATAAAACAAGTCTCAATACATTTAAGAAGATTCAATAATACAAAGTATGTTTTCTGATAACAATAGAATTAAATTAGAAATCAGCAACAAAAAGACATCATGAAAATATCCAAATTTTTGGAGACTAAATAATAGACATATAAAAAATCCAGGCTTTAAAGAAAAATCAAAAAAGAAATTAGAAAGCATTTTTAACTGAATGAAAACAAACAAAAAAACATGTCAAATTTATGACATGCACCTGAAGCAATACTTAGAGGAAAATTTATAACACTAAACACTATACCACTAAACACCTACAAAACAGGATAGGCCTAAAATCCGTGAATTCATCTTCCACCTTAAGAACCACAAAGGAAACAGCAAATGAAACCTGAAGTAAACAGAATAAAGGAAATAATAAAGATCAGAGGGGGAATTAATAAAAGAGGAAATACAAAAATAATAGAGAAAAGCTAGCTCTTTCAGAAGACCAATTGCATTGATAAACCTCTAGCCAGACTAATCAGGGAAAAAAAAAAGGAAGATACAAAATACTAACGTTAAGAATGAGACAGACTTCCCTGGTGGTGCAGTGGTTAAGAATCCATCTGACAATGCAGGGGCCACAGGTTCCAGCCCTGAACCAGGAAGATCCCACATGCCAAGAAGCAACTAAGCTCGTGAGCCCCAACTACTGAGCCTGCGGTCTAGAGCGCGTGAGCCAAAACTACTGAGCCCATGCGCCACAACTACCGAAGCCCAGGCACCTAAAAGCCCATGCTACACAAGAAAGCCACTGCAGTGAGGAGCCTGCACACTGCAACGAAGAGCAGCCCCCACTTGCTGCAACTAGAGAAAGCTTGTGCGTAGCAACGAAGACCCAATGCAGCCAAAAATAAATAAATGAATAAATAAATAAATTTATAAAAAACAAAATGAGACAAATGACATAAATCGAGATAGTAAAGATATTAAAAGAATAAGAAGGGTATATTATGAATAACTTTATGCCAATAAATTCTGTAAGTTAGATGAAATAAATTCCTCGAAAGACTACCAAACTACCACAACTCACTCAACAAGAATTAGATAACTATTTAATTTGTTAAAATTTTGTTAAGAATTTTTGCATCCATGTTCATGAGGGATATTAGTCTGTAGTTTTCCCTTTAAAAAACTGAATTTTTAGTTGAAAAAAAAAACCTTCCACAAAGAAAACACCAAGCCCAGGTACTTTAACCTGTAAAATTTTAATTTATTATTAAGAAATAATACCAGACCACAGGACAGACAGAAGAAGCAAGAAGAACTACAATCCTGCAGCCTGTGGAACAAAAACCACATTCACAGAAAGACAAAATGAAAAGGCAGAGGACTATGTACCAGATGAAGGAACAAAATAAAACCCCAGAAAAACAATTAAATAAAGTGGAGATAGGCAACCATCCAGAAAAAGAATTCAGAATAATGATAGCAAAGATGATCCAGGACCTTGGAAAAAGAATGGAGGCAAAGACTCAGAAGATGAAAGAAATGTTTAACAAAGACCTAGAAGAATTAAAGAACAAACAAACAGAGATGAACAATACAATAACTAAAATGAAAAATACAGTGGAAGGAATCAATAGCAGAAAAACTGAGGCAGAAGAACAGATAAGTGACCTGGAAGAGAGAATGGTGGAATTCACTGCCACAGAACAGAATAAAGAAAAAAAAATGAAAAGAAATGAAGACAGCCTAAGGGACCCCTGGGACAACATTAAACACACCAACACTCGCATTATAGGGGTCCCAGAAAAAGAAGAGAGAGAGAAAGGATGCGAGAAAATATCTGAAGAGATTACAGTTGGAAACGTCACTAAAATGGGAAAGGAAATAGCCACCCATGTCCAGGAAGTGCAGAGAGTCCCATACAGGAAAAACCCAAGGAGAAACATGCCAATACACATAGTAATCAAATTGACAAAAACTAAAGACAAAGAAAAATTATTAAAAGCAACAAGGCAAAAATGACAAATAACATACAAGGGAACTCCCATAAGGTTAACAGCTGATTTCTCAGCAGAAACCCTACAAGCCAGAAGGCAGTGGCATGATGTATTTAAAGTGAGTAAAGGGAATAACCTACAACAAAGATTATTCTATCCGGCAAGGATCTCATTCAGATTCAACTGAGAAATCAAAAACTTTACAGACAAGCAAAGGCTAAGAGAGTTCAGCACCACCAAACCAGAGCTAAAACAAATGCCAGAGGAACTTGCCTAAGTGAGAAACACAAGAGAAGAAAAGGACCTACAAAAACAAACCCAAAACAATTAAGAAAATGGTAATAGGAATATACATATCAATAATTACCTTAAATGTGAATGGATTAAATGCTCCAACCAAAAGACACAGGCTTGCTGAAGGGACACAAAAACAAGACCCGTATATAAACTGTCTACAAGAGACCCACTTCAGACCTAGGGACACAAACAGACTGAAAGCGAGGGGATGGAAAAATATATTCAATGCAAATGGAAATCAAAAGAAAGCTGGAGTAGCTATACTCATATCAGATAAAATAGACTTTAAATAAAGAATGTTACAAGAGACAAGGAAGGACACTACGAAAGGGATCAATCCAAGAAGAAGATATAACAATTATAAATATGTATGCACCCAACATAGGAGCACCTCAATACATAAGGCAAATGCTAACAGCTCTAAAAGAGGAAATCGACAGTAACACAATAATAGTGGGGGAATTTAACACCTTATTTACACCAAAGGAAAGATCATTCAGACAGAAAATTAATAAGGAAACACAAGCTTTAAATGACATAATAGACCAGATAGATTTAATTGATATTTATAGGACATTCCATCCAAACACAGCAGATTACAGTTTCTTCTCAAATGCACATGGAACATTCTCCAGGATAGATCACATCTTGGGTCACAAATCAAGCCTTGGTAAATTTAAGAAAACTGGAATTATATCAAGCATCTTTTCTGACCACAACGCTATGAGATTAGAAATCAATTAAAGGGGAAAAAACATAAAAAACACAGACACATGGAGGCTACACAATACGTTACTAAATAACCAAGAGGTCACTGAAGAAATCAAAAAATACCTAGAGACAAATGACAACGAAAACACGATGATCCAAAACCTATGGCATGCAGCGAAAGCAGTTCTAAGAGGGAAGGTTATAGCAATACAATGCTACCTCAAGAAACAAGAAAAATCTCAAATAAACAATCTAACCTTACAACTAAAGTAACTAGAGTAAGAAGAACAAACAAAACCCACAGTTACTACAAGGAAAGAAATCATAAAGATCAGAGCAGAAATAAATGAAATAGAAACAAAGAAAACAACAGCAAAGATCAATAAAACTAAAAGCTCGTTCTTTGAGAAGATAAACAAAACCAATAAACCATTAGCCAGACTCATCAAGCAAAAGAGGGAGAGGACTCCAATCAATAAAAATAGAAATGAAAAAGGAGAAGTTACAACAGACACTGCAGAAATACAAAGCATCCTAAGAGACTATTATAAGCAACTCTGTGCCAATAAAATGGACAACTTGGAAGAAACTGACAAATTCTTAAAAAGGTATAACCTTCCAAGACTGAACCAGGAAGAAATAGAAAATATGAACAGACCAATCACAAGTAATGAAATTGAAACTGTGATTAAAAATCTTCCAACAAACAAAAGTCCAGGACCAGATGGCTTCACAGGTGAATTTTATCAAACATTTAGAGAAGAGCTAACACCCATCCTTCTAAAACTCTTCCAAAAATTTGCAGAGGAAGGAACACTCCCAAACTCATTCTATGAGGCCACCATCACCCTGATACCAAAACCAGACAAAGATGTCACAAGGAAAGAAAACTACAGGCCAATATCAACGATGAGCACAGATGCAAAAATCCTCAAACAAAATACTAGCAAACAGAATCCAACAGCACATTAAAAGGATCATACACCGTGATCAACTGGGGTTTACCCAAGGAATGCAAGGATTCTTCAATATACGCAAATCAATCAATGTAGTACACCATATTAACAAATTGAAGAATAAAAACCATATGATCATCGCAATAGATGCAGAAAGAGCTTTTGACAAAATTCAACACCCATTTATGATAAAAACTCTCCAGAAAGTGGGCACAGAGGGAACTTACCTCAACATAATAAAGGCCGTATACGACAAACCCACAGCAAACATCATTCTCAATGGTGAAAAACTGAAAGCATTTGCTCTAAGATCAGGAACAAGACAAGATGTCCGCTCTTGCCACTATCATTCAACATAGTTTTGGAAGTCCTAGCTATGGAAATCAGAGAAGAAAAAGAAATAAAAGGAATACAAACAGGAAAAGAAGAAGTAAAACTGTCACTGTTTGAAGATGACATGATACTATACCTAGAGAATCCTAAAGATGCCACCAGAAAACTACTAGAGCTAATCAATGAATATGGTAAAGTTGCAGGATACAAAGTTAATGCACAGAAATCTCTTGCATTCCTATATACTAATGATGGAAAATCTGAAAGAGAAATTAAGGAAACACCCCCATTTACCACTGCAACAAAAAGAATAAAGTACCTAGGAATAAACCTTCCTAGGGAGACAAAAGACCTGTATGCAGAAAACTATAAAACACTGATGAAAGAAATTAAAGATGATACCAACAGATGGAGAGATATACTATGTTCTTGGATTGGAAGAATCAATATTGTGAAAATGACTATACTACCCAAAGCCATCTACATATTCAATGCAATCCCTATCAAATTACCAATGGCATTTTTTACAGAACAAGAACAAATCATCTTAAAATTTGTATGGAGACACAAAAGACCCCGAATAGCCAAAGCAGTCATGAGGGAAAAAAACGGAGCTGGAGGAATCAGACTTCCTGACTTCAGACTATACTACAAAGCTATAGTAATCAAGACAATATGGTACTGGCCCAAAAACGGAAATATAGATCAATGGAACAGGATAGAAAGCCCAGAGATAAACCCCACGCACATATGGTCACCTTATTTTTGATAAAGGAGGCAGGAATATACAATGGAGAAAAGACAGTCTCTTCAATAAGTGGTGCTGGGAAAACTGGACAGCTACATGTAAAAGAATGAAATTAGAACACTCCTTAACACCATACACAAAAATAAACTCAAAATGGATTAGAGACCTAAATATAAGCCCAGAGACTATAAAACTCTTACAGGAAAACATAGCAAGAAAACTCTATGACATAAATCACAGCAAGATCTTTTTTGATCCACCTCCTAGAGTAATGGAAATAAAAACAAAAATAAACAAATGGGACTTAATGAAACTTAAAAGTTTTTGCAAAGCAAAGGAAACTACAAAACAAGATGAAAAGACAACCTTCAGAATGGGAGAAAATATTTGCAAACGAATCAACAGAAAAGGATTAATCTCCAAAATATATAAACAGCTCATGCAGCTCAATATTACAAAAAACAAACAACCCAATAAAAAAATGGGCAAAAGATCAGATAGACATTTCTCCAAAGATGACATACAGATGGCCAAGTAGCACATGAAAAGTTGCTCAACATCACTAATTATTAGAGAAATGCAAATCAAAACTACAATGAGGTATCACCTCACACCAGTTAGAATGGGCATCATCAGAAAATCTACAAACAACAAATGCTGGAGAGGGTGTGGAGAAAAGGGAACCCTCTTGCACTGTTGGTGGGAATGTAAATCAATACAGCCACTATGGAGAACAGTACGGAGGTTCCTTAAAAAACTAAAAATAGAATTACCATATGACCCAGCAATACCACTATTGGGCATATACCCAGAGAAAACCGTAACTCAAAAAGATACATGCACCCCAATGTTCACTGCAGCACTATTTACAATAGCCAGGTCATGGAAGTACCTAAATGCCCACTGACAGACAAATGGATAAAGAAAATGTGGTACATATATAGAATGGAATATCAGCCATAAAAAGGAACGAAATTTGGTCATTTGTAGAGAGGTGGATGGACCTAGAGACTTTTATACAGAGTGAAGTAAGTCAGAAAAAGAAAAACAAATATCGTATATTAACGTATATATGTGGAATCTAGCAAAATGGTACAGATGAACTGGTTTGCATGGCAGAAACAGAGACACAGATGTACAGAACAAATGTATGGACACCAAGGGGGGAAAGCCGGTGTGGGGGAGGGGGTGTGATGAATTGGGAGATTGGAATTGACATATACACACTAATATGTATAAAACAGGTAACTAATAGAACCCGCTCTATTAAAAAATAAAATAAAATTCGAAGAAAGAAATAATACCATTTCTACACAAACTTGTCCATAAAATTAAAGATAAGAAAATACCTTCTCATAGGGAGGCCAGCATTACTATGATACCAAAACCAGAAAAAAAAATTACAAGAAAAAACAAAAACAAAACTACAGACCAATATCCCTAAGGAAAACTGATGTAAATATTTCTAACAAAATTTTAGCAAATTGAACCCAACAATATATATAAAATAATAAAACATCATGACCAAGTGAAATTTACCTCAGGAAAGCTAGTGGTTTAACATCTAAAAATCAATGTTAAAAAAACCAATCAGGGGGCTTCCCTGGTGGCGCAATGGTTGGGAGTCCGCTTGCCGATGCAGGGGGCACGGGTTCGTGCCCCGGTCCGGGAGGATCCCGCGTGCCGTGGAGCAGCTGGGCCCGTGGGCCATGGCCGCTGAGCCTGCACGTCCGGAGCCTGTGCTCCGCGACGGGAGAGGCCACGGCAGTGAGAGGCCCGCGTACCGCAAAAAACAAAAAAACAAACAAAAAACAACCTAGAGCCTGTGCTCCGCAGCAAGAGAAACCACCACAATGAGAAGCCCATACACTGCAACGAAGAGTAGCCCTCGCTTGCCGCAACTAGAGAAAGTCCACGCACAGCAACAAAGACCCAACGCAGCCAAAAATAAATAAATAAGTTTATTTTAAAAAAATCAATCAGTGTATTTCACCATATGAAATAGTGAATGTTAAAACAGTGATGTTAAAACAATAAAACAAACTAAAACCCTACATGAGCATCTCAATAGATGCAGAAAAAGCATTTGACAAAATCCATCATCTTTTACTGATAAAAACCTTTGTAACTAGGATTGGAAGGGTACTTCCTCAATCTGACAAAGGGTATCTATTAAGAAAAAAACAGGGCTTCCCTGGTGGTGCAGTGGTTGAGAGTCCGCCTGCCTAGGCAGGGGACGCGGGTTCGTGCCCCGGTCCGGGAGGATCCCACGTGCTGCGGAGTGGCTGGGCCCGTGAGCCATGGCTGCTGAGCCTGTGTGTCCGGAGCCTGTGCTCCGCAACGGAAGAGGCCACAACAGTGAGAGGCCCGCGTACCGCAAAAAAAAAAAAAAAAAAAAAAAACAACCCTATAGCTTACATCAGGCTGAATGAAGAAAAAGTAAATGCTCTCCTCCTAAGATCAGCAATAAGGCAAGGATGTCTGCTCTCACCACTTCTATTTAACACTGCACTAAAGGTTCTAGCTAGTATAATAAGGCAAGAAAAAGAAATGAAAGGAATCCAGATTTTAAAAGAAGAAGTAAAATTGTCCTTACTTACAATCTGACAGCCTATGTAGAAAATACTATGGAATCTATAAGAAAAAAAAGCTATCAGAACTAACGAGTGAGTTTAGCAATATTACAAGATACAAGATCAATATACAAAAATCAACTCTATTTCTATATATGTTAGCAATGAACAATGGAAATAGTTAATAAAATATCATTTAAAATATGATAAAAACATGAAAAAATTAGATGTATGTTTAACCCCAAAAGGTGCAAAACCTATATACTGAACACTGCAAAACACTGTTGAGAGAAACTAGAGAAGATCTAAATAAATAGAGAGATACATTGTGTTCGTGTAATAAATTAGCCAGTATCAGAGGAGATGAATGGAGAATGGGGAGTGGAGGAATAACCCAGAATTTAGTTAATGATTACATCATATAAAAACAGTAGCAACAAAAACAAAGATTGCACATTCAAACTTTATGAATTGTTAACTCCACAGTCTCTGAAAACTGAAACAGAACTGTGTGCAGGAGATACTCTGAACTGAGAGACTACACAGAAGGCACTGAGAAGAAAGTGAGAGAATAAAATAAATAAGATGTGATGTTTGCCTTTGTAAAACAAGGCCAGATAAGAGTAAGATAGGCAGCAATGGAGGTTACGTGGAGACCTCGTAGAAGACTTTGAAACAAAATGCGGTCTTGTTGGAATAAACCCTGCAATACATGCATAAAAGGTTTTCAAAATGGCTGTGACAAATACTTTAAAGCATTAAAAAATGGCTTTAGGGCAGTAATATGATATTAATATGTTAAAAGATAAGAAAGAGATTTGCTTTGTAAATAATCACAAATCTAAAGGTTGTTACCATCTTTAAAAAGGCAAATGATGTAGAATTATAGCTAGTAAATGAAACTTAGGTTCTAGAATAAGTTTTTAGTATTACAAATCAAGTACATTTTTCAGATTTCATCAGTTATTGGTATAGTCGTACTAACAACATTCAATCATTATCATCAAAACATTAACTTGAATGTAGACATTAAGTGTCATCCCTCATTACCAAATTTTCAACTTGAATAAACATGCCAAATTAGATTTTGAAAGCATTTAAGCCAACTTAACTTTTGCTGGAGTATTTTACCTCTACATGTTTAAAATGAAAATGTCCAGAAAGGAATCTGGATAAACAAAACAACAGATTTCATAAAACTATCTTAACTCCCTTGCATACTAATAACTTTTAAAATAACACATCTTTGTATTCATGCTGTTACGGGTAACAGTAATTAATAAAAACATCAAGAGCAATCATTGTAGGAATACTGGTCATTTTTACACAGCTTGGCAAATTATCAAGTACCTGCTGGTTATTAATTTCCAAACATATGGGAGCCCTGTGGTAATACACATTAAATTGATTCTCTTCCACAAATATGGCATAATGAAAATATGAATTATTAATCTTCTCTGTAAGAAATCACTTAACTCATTCATACTTTTGGCAATGTACAACTTAAATACAAAGTCTTTTACACAGAAATTAATTAAAAACTTCAGTAAAATATGTTATATTTACATGATCATGAAATGGTAGGCCATTGCTCCTGCTATAATCCTGTTCTTACATGTGCTAGTATATAATTTTTATTATTTTATATAAATTGCTAAACTTTAATTTCTTTAAAACTAGTTATACAAATGTATATAACTCATGCATTCTCACAAAAAATGTTCTTTCATTAAACAACTAGGAGCTTTACTTTACAAATATGGGTATCTTGGATCAACTAAATAACAACTGAAAGATGAATAATTTTCAATCACTTTAATTTACTCAACTTCACAAAATATATGGCTGCCTTTAGTGACATCATTATATGTCAAGTTTAAAAGTATTTTTTCAATAACCAATAATTAAAAGTTATGTTTTGTATTCATTTCATTTGTAGCTAGCTTTCTTAATGTATTTATAAATTAATAGTTTTCTAGTTTTCTAAAATCTTATGCTGCTTTTTTTGAAGAAAAAGCAGGAAAAAAAGTCTACTGCATTAGTAACATTTAGATTGTTTATTGATTTTATTACATAAGTGCCCTGAATACCTGATATCAACTACTAACTAGCCTCAAAATCATTATAAATTATATGTAATTAGTCACGAAATATGAAAGTAATCTAAATTAAAATTAAATATTCTAAAATAAGATAAATAATTTACTATCATATTCAATAATCAGGCATGGAAATCTACATAAACTAATGTGATCTGCTGATATAGTGGACTTCCATGTCCCAATCACACTCCAAAAGAAAGCTGCAGGGTAATATAATCCATTACACTCCAAAAATGGGGTCTTCCCCTAGAGATCTACAGCACTGAAAAAAGAGAATCCAAAGAAATGAAATAGTAGTAAAGGGTAATAGTAGTAATTCTATTGAATTATTGTTATTAATTCAATAGAACTTTATGTTAAAGTATCTGTCAGAAGATACTAAGGTTCTATGGCTTAAAAAAAGAAAAATCTACCAAGCCCACATTAACATTAGTAGTATTATACACCACAACACATGAATATTCTTCCTGAAATATGTTAAGTAATTGTCATATTTAAAAATATATATGAAGGGGCTAGCAAAAAGCACGAATATATTCCAAAAATGTTCTCTTCTATCGTCATTTTATATAAATCTGGGACCATTCTAAAGCTGAATATAAAAAGATATGCTATACTGTTGACTACAGAATACTACAAAGTTTTATTGCCATTTAAACAAAGAAGCCATAACAGTTAAATGAGCTCAAGAAATAGGTTTCAGTATCACAAGGTGCCAGCTGTAAAGAGTTATGGCTAATTGAATATGGAACTCCTGCTTAATCAGATAACTGCTCTGCTATTTCCAAATGAAATGCCATTTCCATACAGTCTGAAAATGGTCCATTTTATTGGTAACCAGAGAAAACAATATAAACTGTAAATAACATTAAGTGCTCTGTTTACCCATTCCAGGCACTGAAGTAGCAGGGGATCCAAAACGTCTTGGTAACACATTTGACGATAGGGCTGGAATAACAGTTCTTTCTGGGGGTCCACCAGGGGCCGAAGTGTCCTTTGGTGGTCCAGGAGATACTGGAACTTTGCGGGGAGAGCCCTGGCTAGAGCCTGCTGGTGCTGGAGAAAGGTTTCTTTGAGCTGCAGGTCGCTGACGAATCTCTGAGAATAAGAATGAAAAGTATGTATTAGGTTCAACATCCAACATACCACCATTAGTCAATATCAAATGACTTACATTTAATAATGTTTTGTGGCACTAGAAGGCATCCGTAGGGTCAAAACTACTTGTAATAAGAAATCTATAAAATGTGACACTGAAAGCTGGCTGTAGAGTACTCCACTTCTGAACCTACAATTCAACTACATGTATATATTTACACAACAAGCCTTGATCTAAGTCTACCTGCTGATATTATTTTTCAAAATAAATTCAAATAAAATAAAATCGTCACCCAGTTATGCATCATATCTTTTTACAATAATCCTTCCCAAGTTATGATAAAGAAAGTTTATCAGAATTAGTGAAAACGCCAGTGAAAACTGTAAAATTGTTTTTTCAAGATAAAAAAATGGTAATGCTAAGAAATGACTAAATAAGTACATTCTGTAATTATCAAGTATTTATGAGGTAATTAAAGTAGTCATTGAAATGCTGAAAAAATATTCTTTACTATTAGGTACCATTAGCTTCCAATTCTCCTTTATACTATTGCTATCTTTTTGGGTAAACTTTTTTTGCCAATACAGTTTACAAAGGAAAACTTCCACTCTGCATAAACAATATATTATCATAAACAAATCTTATCTTTTTCTTGCAAAAATTACAAGAAGTGGACAAATGTGCCAAATCCAGGCTGCTGCCTCTTTTTGAAACACAGTAACGCTGTTGTTTACATACTGTCTATGGCTACTTTAGAAGAGTTGCGTAGTTACAACAGAGACCATATGGCTCTCAAAGCCATTTACTATATTTACTATCCGGTGCTTTACAGAAAGTTTCATGATCCCCTGCCTACTCGATAACATAAAATTCAATTCTGTCATTCCCCATACCCACCAATATCTTACTTGAATGTCGATGGTAAGAGCTCAAATAAAGATGCACTTCTACCTTTTTAATTCTACATATCACCTTAAATTATCACAAATCCTGAAACTGTAGGCGAAAATTAAAGAAGTTAAATTTTAATTGGCATGACTGGTAAAAAATGCATACTTCCAGAAGCAAAATAGTTTAGGTTTGGACTCTATTTGACAGTTAAAGATTCATGAAAAGTTCATCGCAATCAAAAGTACAGCTTGAGCATCAGATTTCAGTTTACTATAATCTAGTCTACTAGTTAAGAACCTGGGCCCTGCGGTCCAAAAGGTTTGGTTAGAATCCTGGCTGCAGCTACAAGACCACAGATGGGCTAACTTCACTAAGTCTCTGTCTCTTTATCTGTAAAATTAGGATAATAATATCCTAACTCAGAATTGTTATGAGAATTAAATAAGATAATATCTGTAAGTTGACAGTTCACATTTATTGAATACATATTTCAGATGACAGTGTTTTCATACAGCTAAGTATTTCAAATCACCATTTATCTGTAATTAGTGGGACCAACTAATTTTCCATTGGTTCTTAATTTAATCTCTAACCTAGCCACTGCAATAATAAATTACAAGCATGTCATCATTATATAAATGGAACTGCCCTTATATTTGGCTATTTTCCTTACAGTTTATAGAAAACTTCAGATTTTACCTAGACTAAGTGTATCTTAATAACTCCTGCAAATTAGCTGCTCACTTAATTATCTTTTATTCACAAGGAACACCTTAAAAGATGGTTACACATAAGAAAAGCCATTAAATGCTGCAAAAGGTACTGAGATCAATGAAATCATATAAAGATCTGGTCACTGGAATTAATTTAAAAAAACAAGGCATCAAATATTGTAAATCATTTCTTCAGCAGATTTTTAGGTAGGTAAAACATAACTCAAAAATTACATTTTTCCTCCAGATAAATAAATGCTTAACATTTATTAGACTATCTTAAAAGTTACTATTATCCTTTCACTTCTTGAACAAAGACTTGAGACTGCATCCTCTGAGTGTGCATTTACCCAGTGAAAATTAACTAAGGCACTCTTTTTTTTAACATCACTCATATGCTACTGAAAGGTAAGGTCTATAACTAACTATTCAACAAAGAACACCATATCTAGCATTCCATAAAAGAGATGTGGCTTAATAATTTCTAAATCTAAAATTAGGCAGATGAAAGGGAAAACTGATACAGAAGAGTCAGGAAAGGGAGAAATAGTTTCAATGTTTACAAAGGAAAAGCAGGTAACAAAGAGTTACCATGACAATGGTTGAAAATAGCTAGCAATACAATACCAAATCTATATTTGGTAAAGTGTTATGGAATATTCTGGTAGTCTCAATTTAAAATATGTAAGATTTATCTACTTTTAGCTACATGGCACTTACAATGCTTTGTATTATAATTCTCTTAAAAAGTTTCTAGTACTCAACAAAGTAGTCATATCGGTTATATTGAACATTTCCCACATTTAAATGTAAAATACCATCCCCCAAAAAGATTTAGCAAGCATTCTATGTCAGTCTGGTTAAGTATAAGGACTGTCCCATAAAGCCACCTCTTGGCCAGAGGATGTTTTAACATCCTTATCAATGATCAATCAACTATTCAATAAAAATCATACCAAGTATGAGGACATGTCTATAATTTTAAATTCAAAATGAAGCAGACTCAAAATGAGATTAAAAACTACTATTTTATGATAAACAAAAGGAAGAAAAAAAAGTTTAAAATAATAAAATAAGATAGTTGTTAAAAGCATAGATTCTGAAATCAAACTGTCTTGATTTAAATTTTAGCTCCACCCTGTTTATTAGATGTGCATGCAGCCTTTTCCAAGTTGACATCTCTCAGTTCAGCTTCCTCACATAATGAGAATACTTACCTCCATGGTTGTTACAAAGAACAAGGGCCTCATCTGTCTTCTACTTACTTGACCCTTTGCAGAATATGACAATGGATATCATCCCTACTTACACTTCAGCTTTCTAGATGCCAGTTTAGTTCTGCTTTTAACTTTGATCATTTCTTCTTTTTCCTGGGCTCCTCTTTCTCCATCTACACTTAAATGTTAATGTTCTTATACAGGGGTCCCCAACCACAGGGTCGCAGACCAGTATCGGTCCACGGCCTGTTAGGAACCGGGCCGCACAGCAGGAGGTGAGTGGCGGGCGAGCGAGTGAAGCTTCATCTGCCGCTCCCCATCGCTTGCGCTACCGCCTGAACCATACCCCGACCCCCTATCCTACCCCGGTCTGTGGAAAAATTGTCTTCCACGAAACCTGTCCCTGGTGCCAAAAAGGTTGGGGACAGCTGTTCTTATAGGTCCTCTTACTCTATTTTCTCTCCCTGGACAATTTCACTCGATCCCATGGTTTCAATAAATATCACCTATGCTTCCCAATGACTCCTAATCTGTATCTATAACCTCAACTTTTTTCTAAGCTCCATTTGAAATAATTAACTACCTATAAACCATATCACCTGGATTTAACTCTCACTCAACAGATCCAAAAGCAAAGTCATTATCTTCAACACAAACCTACTACTCTGATTCTTATGTTCCTTATCTTGCTTATAACACTAACATCTAACCAGTTGCTCAAGCTAAAAATCTTTACTCCTCCTTCGACTCCACACTTTCCAAATCTAATAGCCATCAAGTCCTATCAATCTATTCTTAAATCTGAATTATCTCTTAAATCTCTTCCCTTTTCAACTTCTTTGCAATAAGCTATCTAGTGTAGGCCCTTGTCTCTTACCTATCTTAGTTGGTATCCTAATTGATACCCATGTGTTCAGCCTTGCTCTCTCCAATCCATTCTCCATGTTACAAAAAAGAAAAAACCAAAACCAAAAAAACAAAAGCTGTTCTTTCTAAAATGAAAAGCCTCCAGTGGTTCCCATGTTGCATATAAGATAAAGTCTCAAACTCTGTAATGCTGCATACAAAATCCTTCATAATTATCCCTCCCTCACATAAACCCTACCCCCCTTTTTCAGGCATACGGCACTATTTGCAGTCCCTCAAGGTACCAAGGTCTCTTCCTGGTACCTTAGAGTAGACCTGAAGAGTCCTTTCCCACCATGTTCTCAAAGCAAATTGTTATTAAAACATATGCATTGTGATTCGTGACGACCTTCACCGTGGTCCTTGGTATGTTAAGATTATTTACATATGCATAACTTTTTTAACCAAGAGCTAATAGACAGGAACTGCATCTTTATAGCCCCAGGATGTGGCAAGGTACTGGCACAGAGTATGAGCTTAATAAAGTCTATGAAACAAATTTATGTTCCTCCTGCACTTTAATAACGAACTTCCAACTGCCTATTACCCAACTTACGTGGTACAGTAGGCAGAATAAAGGCCTCCCAAACACATCCATGTCCTCATCCCCAGAAAATATAAATATCTTACGTTACATGCAAGAATAAGCAAGGCTGTACATGGAATAAGACGGTTAATCAACTGAATTTTTGTTGCCTGCTACATTGAGAATTTCAGCCTAATTTCAGAAGACCATACAAAAAAGCTATCTTCAAGCAGAAAATTTTCTAATAACACACACCACTTGCCAGCCTTTAGTTGAGTTTACTTTTTTGTTGCTCTGCTTTTTAAAGAACTATTAAGCAAAATGTACTCTTAATTTATCGAAACATTTTTCTTCATCACCTTGATGACTCATTTCTACTCTAGTATGTCTCCTACCTCTCTCAATTTTAAACAACCTGCACCTTGCAGTTCACCAACGTCTCATTTGGTTAATCACTTTTTTACAACATTTAAACAAAATTTATGAATTCTTAAAAAAAGTTTCCTTTTATTTCTTTTGACAACACACTTATTAAGCAACCACTATGAGTAAAGCACTACTGAGTGGAATTCAGAGTTGCAATATAAAGGTGGCAAGCAAAGATAACACAAAATTATAACATACACTAATACAAGGTAAGTGCCACAAAAAAGGAAACAACAAAGTACCATGAAGGGTTCAGGAAGGGGGACATTAAAATCAGTGATGGGATGAAGAAAGGTTTCATGGTAATGTTGGCATTTAATATGAACACAGAAAAATGGATGGGGATAGAAATGCCTTTGTTACCTGTATTAAGGTATATGTGACAGTTTTAAAATAAGAGTCCACAATTATTTGAGTCACCTCCATTCAAATGGGAGAAGGAGAATGCCTATGTCCCCTCCCTTGAATCTGTAATACTGCTGTTTGACCAAGAGAATATAGGTGTGCCAGCTTTCAAAACTACTTTCTGTCTTCTGGGTGGCTTGCTCTTAGAACCCAGCACCACATTAGAAGCAAGTCCAAGTGGCTCCATTAGAGAGGTCCATGTGGAAAGGAACCAGTGGCCAGCACCAATTTGTCAGTCATGTGAGTAAGCCGTCCTGGTAGTAGATCCTCCATCCCCAATCAGGTAGCTCCAACCCATGTGGGGTAGAGATGAGATGTTTCTACCAAATTCGCTGAAATTGTAAATTCATGAGCAAAACAAATGAATGCTGTTTTAAGCCACTAAGTTTTGGAGTGGTTTGTAATACAATAGATAACTACAACAGTATAGCTATAACACGTAAGAACACCCAAAAAAGTGCATTTGCTATTTTATGTTTTCGCAGATTTTCTTTATCAAATGTACATCCCCCAAAACAGCAAAGTATGAAGTATCATTCCATTTACTATCAAGAGCAAAAAAGATTCATGACTTCTACTTTAATCTTCCATATCTGCCATGGAACACAAGTGAGTAAACTCTAAAAACCTACTTAAATAAGAAGTTGTAATCCATTTGCTAGTACCATTAACTTTTTTTCAATACTTTTTGATTTCAAACTTAGCTGTGGCAGGATATAACTGACTTTCCTTTTGTTAATTTCACTAGTACAAGATGCACTTGTACACTAAATCCCATCCCTTCTTGCCTCCTCATGGATGGCTCTCCATCAATTGTCCCCACTCTCTCCATCATCAATTATTCCATGTCTTCTAGGCCATTCCCAGTAGCACATAAACATGCACATGCTATCATTTCTTTCATACATCCTGCTCACTCATACACACAAAATGCTTCCCCCTCCAGCTACCCATTTTCTCAATTCCCTTTACTCAAAAGAACTGCCTCTTCTCATTGTCTACCACTTCTCTACTCCCTTACTTTCTTAAATCTACTCTAAACAGGCTTTTACTCCATTCCTCTACCAAAACTATTCTTCTCAAGGTCACCAAGTTCTTCAACATTGCTAAAACCTATGGTCAATTTTCGACCCTCAACTTACTTGGCAGCAGTATGTGTCACAGATGACCATGACCCAGAAACTTCAATTAGTGTCCAGGACACCACACACTCTTGGGATTTCCTATCTCACTGACCACTTCTTCTCACTTTCTTTTTCTGGTTCTTCTTCATTACTCCAAATATCTTAATGTTAGAGTACCCTAGGGTGGCCTTGGTCCTTTTCTCTTCTTTCTCCACATTTACATCCTTGATAATCTCATCCGGTTTCATGGTTTTAGTAGATACCATCCAAATACTGATGACACCCAAATTTATATCTCCAATCCACATAATTCCTGTTTGCCAGACTCATATTCAACTACGTCCTTAGAATCCCCACTTGGACATCTGTCTAATAGGCATCTCAAACATACATATCCAAAATCAAACCCTGTTCTTCACCACCTCACCTGAAACCCCATCCAAAAAGTGCTCCTCTTGTAATTTCTACCATCTCAATAAATGGAAACTCTATCTTCCCAGTTACTCAGGCCAAAATCCTGAAGGTCACCTCTGAGTCCTCTGTCTCTGACCCAATATCCAATCCATCAGGAAATCTTTTAGGTTCCAAATTTAAAATATATGCAGAATCTTAAACCACCTCTTATGTACTAAACAAAGGTTCAAGCCACCATCAGTGCTTTCCTAGATAACTGCAAGAGCTTCCTAAGTACTTTCCCTGCT
This sequence comes from Monodon monoceros, assembly GCF_005190385.1. Classification (NCBI taxonomy): domain Eukaryota; kingdom Metazoa; phylum Chordata; class Mammalia; order Artiodactyla; family Monodontidae; genus Monodon; species Monodon monoceros. Next base: position 57,004,940 of record NW_021703772.1, on the reverse strand, counting down.
TCCACCTTTGCTTCCTTTGCAGCCTCAACACAGTCACCTTCCTTTTAAAACATAATTTAAATCATGTCAATCCTCTGCTCAAAACAAAAAACAAAATTTTTTAAAAATTGAAAACTGAAGTTCTTACAGTGGTCTACATTCTACAAGACCCCACATGATATGATCCTTTGCTACCTCTCTTACTGTCTCTCCTACTATTCTCCCCATTGTTCAATCCAGTCCAGCCATATTGGCCTCCATGCTATTTCTAGTAATCTGGGCATACTCTCTACTCAATCTCTGCACTTACTGATCCTTCTGTCTGGAATGTACTTCCCTCAGATATCTGCATGACTCATTCCCTCACCTCTTTCATGACTTTGATCAAAGGTCACCTTATCAATGTGGCCTTCCCTGACAACCCTATTTAACGCTTCAACCCACCCTCACTCAAGACAGTCCCTATACATCATCCTTTCTTCATTTTCCTCCATCTAACACTATACAGATAAACTGATAGATAAAATTGTCTACCCCCACAACATGCACAAAGGGAGATTTTTTTTTTTGTCTCTTTTGTTTTACTACTATAACCTCAGGGCCTAAAACAATGCCTGACAGCACATACACAATAAACATTTACTGGAAAAAACAAAAACAAATGAATAAATCAGAAATTAGTATATAGAAGTCAAATTTATTCCCATACCAATTAAAATCTTAAAAAGGAGGTCCTCCTCAAGGACTGAGGAGTCCAATCCCCACACTGGGCTCCCCAGCCCAGGGGTCCTGCACCAAAATGAGCCCCCAAAATGTCTGACTTTGAAAACCAGCAGGGTTCACATTTTGGAGAGTCAGAGGGCTATAGGAAACTGAGACTGCTCTTAAAGAGTGCAGGCAAAAACTCACTCAATCTGAATTCAAGCAGAAAGGCAGCAGTGTGAAAGGTGCCAGGGTCAGACCTACTTGCCGATCTTAGAAAGCCTCCTGCTGGGACTCCCCTTGGGGACTGAGATGTTGGCAGCAGCCACTAATGTGATCTCATATTACCTAGATGACACCAGAACTGGCAGGCATGCTCTGGAATCCTCCCTCGAGCCTATTAGCACCAGGGGCCTGCCTCGCCTACCAGTGTGCTCACATCAGTTGCCTGCCACCAGGCCTCACAGCCCGATGTGCTGGGGGGCCTGCACCACCCACCAATGTATCCCCTGTAATAGCACAAAGCAGGTCCTCTCAGCCAGCTGGGCCCAGGGGCCAGCCCTGCATACCAGCAAACCCACGGCAGTTAGCCCTGCAACAAAAGAAAGGCGCACACAGCCCACACAGGATACACCCCTGAAGCATCTGGCTCTGGTGCACAGAAGAGAGCATGTGCCTGGGCCCCACAGGACACCACCTACATAAGACCGCTTCTCCAAGATCAGGAAATGTAACGGGCCTACCTAATACAAAGAAATAAACACAGAGAATTAGGCAAAGTGAGAAGACAGAAAAGTATGTTCCAAATGAAAGAACAAGACCAATCTCAGAAACTAAATGAAATGGAGATAAACAATCTATCTGATAAAGAGTTCAAGGTAATGATCATAAAGATGCTCATGAAACTCAGGAGAAGAATGGATGACCACAGTGCAAACTTCAGCAGAGTAAGAAAATACTTAAAAAAATCAGAGCTGAAGAATACAATAACTGAGATGAAAAACTCACTAGAGGGAATCAATGGAAGATTAGATGATACAGAAGAATAGACTAGTGATCTGAAAGACAGAGTAGTGGAAATCACCCAAACTGAACAGAAAAAAGAAAAAGAACTCAGAAAAAAGAGAATAGTTTAAGGGACCTCTGGGACAACATCAAGCATACTAACATTCGCATTACATGAATTCCAGAAGGAAGAGAGAGAGAGAAAGGGGCAGAGAAGTTATCTCAAGAAATAATAGCTGAAAACTTCCCCAATGTGAGGAAGGAAACAGACATCCAGGTCCTGGAAGCACAGACAGTCCCAAACAAGACGAACCCAAAGAGGTCCACATCAAGACACATTATACTTAAAATGTCAAAAGAGAAAGATAAGGAGAGAATCTTAAAAGCAGCAGAGAAAAACAACTAGTTATACATAAGAGAGCCCCCATAAGACTATCAGCTGACTTTTCAGCAGAAACTTTGCAGGCCAAACGGGAGTGGCACAATATATTTAAAGTACTGGAGAAAAAAAGAAACAACCAAGAATACTCTACCCATCAAGGTTATCATTCAGAATTGAAGTAGAGGTAGAGTTTTATACACAGCAAAAGCTAGAGGAGTTCATCACCACTAAACCGACCTTACGAGAAATGTTAAAGGGACTTCTCTAAGTGGAAAAGAAAAAGCCACAACTAGAAGTAAGAAAATTCTGAGGAAACAATCTCACCACTACAGACGAACATATAGTGAAAGTAGTGGATCAATCACTTATAAAGCTAGTAGAAATGATGAAAGGCAAAAGTAGTAAAATCATCTATATCTATGTAGTTAAGGGATACACAAAATAAAAGGATGTAAATTCAAAACATAAAACATGATGGGGGGCTAAACATGTAGGGATTTTAGAAAGTGTTTGAACTTAAAACAAGATCATCAGCTTAAAACAGCTATATACACAGGTCATTATATATGAACCTCATAGTACCTAAAACAAAAACACACACACAAAACAAAGGAATCCAAACATAACATTAAAGATATTCATCAAATCATAAGGGAAGAAAGCAAGAAAAGAAGAAAGAAACAAAGAAGAACTACAAAAACAACCAGAAAACAATAAACAGAATGGAAATCAGTACATACCTATTAATAATTACTTTAAATGTAAATGGACAAAGTGCTCTAATCAAAAGACAATGGATGTCTGAATGGATCAAAAAATCAAGGTTCAATCCCTGTTCAATCCCTGTTCCGGGAAGGTCCCACATGCCGCGAAGCAACTAAGCCCGTGCGCCACAACTACTGAGCCTGCGCTCCAGAGCCTGCGAGCCACAACTACTGGCCCATGCGCCACAACTACTGAAGCCCACGCGCCTAGAGCCTGTGCTCTGCAAGAAGAGAAGCCACTGTAATGAGAAGCCCATGCACCACAACGAAGAGTAGCCCCCACTCAACGCAACCAGAGAAAGCCTGCATGCAGCAACAAAGACCCAATGCAGTCAAAAAATAATTAAAAAAAAGAATACTAGCAACCAAATTGAACAATACATTAGAAGGATCATAAACCATGACCAAGTGGGGTTTAAACCAAGGATGCAAGGATGGTTCAATATCCACAAATCAATTAATCTGACACACCATGTTAACAAGACGAAAGATAAAAATCCTGATTATCTCAATACATGTAGAAAAAGCATTTGACAAAACCCAACATCCATTTATGATAAAAACTCTCAACAAAGTGGGTATAGTGGGAACATACCTCAACATAATAAATTCCATATATGACAAACCCAGAGCTAAGACTCAACAGAGAAAGCTGAAAGCTTTGCCTCTAAGATCAGGAATAAGACAAAAATGCCCACTCTCATCATACTTACTCAACATGTATTGGAAGTCCTAGCCACAGCAAGCAGACAAGAAAAAGAAATAAAAAGCATCCAGGCTGCTGCCAGTGAACTTGTCCTCAAGGTGAGACACAGCCACCTCCCGCCTCTGCAGGAGACCATCCAACACTAGCAGGGTGTTATAGACTAGAAAAATCCTGGTTTAAAAATAAAGAGATTAGGAGAGGAAAGACAGCAGAAGCAAGAAGAATTACAATCCTGCAGCCTGTGGAACAAAAACCACATTCACAGAAAGACAGACAAGATGAAAAGGCAGAGGGCTATGTACCAGATAAAGGAACAACATAAAACTCCAGAAAAACAACTAAATGAAGTGGAGATAGGCAACCTTCCAGAAAAAGAATTCAGAATAATGATAGTGAAGATGATCAAGGACCAAAAAGAATGGAGGCAGACTCAAAAGATGCAAGAAATGTTTAACAAAGACCTAGAAGAATTAAAGAACAAACAAACAGAGATGAACAATACAATAACTGAAATGAAAAATACAGTGGAAGGAATCAATAGCAGAATAACTGAGGCAGAAGAACAAATAAATGACCTGGAAAACAGAATGGTGGAATTCACTGCTGCAGAACAGAATAAAGAAAAAAGAATGAAAAGAAATGAAGACAGCCTAAGAGACTTCTAAGACAACATTAAGTGCAACAACATTCGCATTATAGGGGTCTCAGAAGGAGAAGAGAGAGAGAAAGGACCCAAGAAAATATCTGAAGAGATTATAGTCGAAAACTTCCCTAACATGGGAAAGGAAATAGCCACCCAAGTCCAGGAAGTGCAGAGAGTCCCATACAGGATAAACTCAAGGAAGACACACACCAAGACACATAGTAATCAAATTGGCAAAAATTAAAGACATAGAAAAATTGTTGAAAGCAACAAGGGAAAAGCGACAAATAACATACAAGGGAACTCCCATAAGGTTAACAGTTAATTTCTCAGCGGAAACTCTATAAGCCAGAAGGGAGTGGAATGACATATTTAAAGTGATGAAAGGGAAGAACCTACAACCAGATTACTCTACCCTGCAAGGATCTCATTCAGATTCGATGGAGAAATCAAAAGCTTTACAGACAAGCAAAAGCTAAGAGAATTCAGCACCACCAAACAAGCTCTACAATAAATGCTAAAGGAACTTCTCTAAGTGGGAAACACAAGAGAAGAAAAGGACCTACAAAAACAAACCCAAAACAATTAAGAAAATGGTAATAGGAACATACATATCAATAATTACCTTAAATGTGAATGGATTAAATGCTCCAACCAAAAGACACAGGCTCACTGAATGGATACAAAAACAAGACGCATATATATGCTGTCTACAAGAGACCCACTTCAGACCTAGGGACACATACAGACTGAAAGTGAGGGGATGGAAAAAAGATATTCCATGCAAATGGAAATCAAAAGAAACCTGGAGTAGCGTTACTCATATCAGATAAAATAGACTTTAAATTAAAAATGTTACAAGAGACAAGAAAGGACACTACATATGATCAAGGGATAAATCCAAGAAGAAGATATAACAATTATAAATATATATGCACCCAACATAGGAGCACCTCAATACATAAGGCAACTGCTAACAGCTCTAAAAGAGGAAATTGACAGTAACACAATAATAGTGGGGACTTTAACACCTCACTTACATCAATGGACAGATCATCCAAACAGAAAATTACTAAGGAAACACAAGCTTTAAATAACACAACAGACCAGATAGATTTAATTGATATTTATAGGACATTCCATCCAAAAACAGCAGATTACACTTTCTTCTCAAGTACGCATGGAACATTCTCCAGGACAGATCACGTCTTGGGTCACAAACCAAGCCTCGGTAAATTTAAGAAAACTGAAATCATATTAAGCATCTTTTCTGACCACAATGCTATGAGATTAGAAATCAGTTACAGGGAAAAAAACGTAAAAAACACAAACACATGGAGGCTAAACAATACGTTACTAAATAACCAAGAGATCACTGAAGAAATCAGAGAGGAAATCAAAAAATACCTAGAGACAAATGACAATGGAAACACAATGATCCAAAACCTATGGGATGCAGCAAAAACAGTTGTAAGAGGGAAGTTTATAGCAATACAATCCTACCTCAAGAAACAAATATTTCAAATAAACAATCTAACCTTACACTTAAAAGAACTAGAGAAAGAAGAACAAACAAAACCCAAACTTAGCAGAAGGAAAGAAATCATAATGATCAAAGCAGAAATTAATAAAATAGAAACAAAGAAAACAATAGCAAATATCAATAAAACTAAAAGCTGGTTCTTTGACAAGATAAACAAAATTGATAAACCATTAGCCAGACTCATCATGAAAAAGAGAGGACTCAAATTAAAAAAATTAGAAATGAAAATGAAGTTACAACAGACACCGCAGAAGTACAAAGCATCCTAAGAGACTACTACAAGCAACTCTATGCCAATAAAATGGACAACCTGGAAGAAATGGACAAATTCTTAGAAAGGTATAACCTTCCAAGACTGAACCAGGAAGAAACAGAAAATATGAACAGACCAATCACAAGTAATGAAATTGAAACTGTGATTTTAAATCTTCCAACAAACAAAAGTCCAGGACCAGATGGCTTCACAGGTGAATTCTATCAAACATTTAGAGAAGAGCTAACACCCATCCTTCTCAAACTCTTCCAAAAATTTGCAGAGGAAGGAACACTCCCAAACTCATTCTAAGAGGCCACCATCATCACCCTGATACTAAAACTAGACAAAGATACTACAAAAGAAGAAAATTACAGACCAATATCACTGATGAACACAGATGCAAAAATCCTCAACAAAATACTAGCAAACAGAATCCAACAACATATTAAAAGGCTCATACACCATGATCAAGTGGGATTTATCCCAGGGATGCAAGGATTCTTCAACACACGCAAATCAATCAATGTGATACACCATATTAACAAACTGAAGAAGAAAAACCGTATGATCATCTCAATAGATGCAGAAAAAGCTTTTGACAAAATTCAACACCCATTTATGATAAAAACTCTCCAGGAAGTGGGCACAGAGGGAACTTACCTCAACATAATAAGGCCATATATGACAAACCCACAGCAAACACCATTCTTTTTTTTTTTTTTTCGGTACGTGGGCCTCTCACTCTTGTGGTCTCTCCCGCTGCAGAGCACAGGCTCTGGACGCGCAGGCTCAGCGGCCATGACTCACGGGCTCAGCTGCTCCGCAGCACGTGGGATCTTCCTGGACCGGGGCATGAACCCATGTCCCCTGCAACGGCAGGCGGACTCCCAACCACTGCACCACCAGGGAAGCCCCAAACATCATTCTTGATGGTGAAAAACTGAAAGCATTTGCTCTAAGATCAGGAACAAGACAAGAATGTCCACTCTCACCACTATTATTCAACATAGTTTTGGAAGTCCTAGCCATGGCAATCAGAGAAGAAAAAGAAATAAAAGGAATACAAATTGGAAAAGAAGAAGTAACACTGTCACTCTTTGCAGATGACATGATACTATACCTAGAGAACCGTAAAGATGCCACCAGAAAACTACTAGAGCTAATCAATGAATTTGGTAAAGTTGCAGGATACAAAATTAATGCACAGAAATCTCTTGCATTCCTACACACTAATGATGAAAAATCTGAAAGGGAAATTAAGGAAACACTCCCGTTTACCACTGCACCAAAAAGAATAAAATACCTAGGAATAAACATACCTAGGGAGACAAAGACCTGTATGCAGAAAACTATGAGACACTGAAGAAAGAAATTAAAGATGAAACAAACAGATGGAGAGATATACATGTTCTTGGATTGGAAGAATCAATACTGTGAAAATGACTATACTATCCAATGCAATCTACAGATTCAATGCAATCCCTCTCAAATTACCAATGGCATTTTTTACAGAACTAGAACAAAAAATCGTAAAATCTGTATGGAGAAACAAAAGACCCCAAATAGCCAAAACAGTCTTGAGGGAAAAAAAACGGAGATGGAGGAATCAGGCTTCCGGACTTCAGACTATACTACAAAGCTACAGTAATCAAGATAATATGGTACTGGCACAAAAACAGAAATATAGACCAATGGAACAGGATAGAAAGCCCAGAGATAAACCCACACATATATGGTCACCTTACTTTTGATAAAGGAGGCAAGAATATACAATGGAAAAGACAGTCTCTTCAGTAAGTGGTGCTGGGAAAACTGGACAGCTACATGTAAAAGAATGAAATTAGAACAGTCCTTAACACCATATACAAAACTAAACTCAAAGTGGATTAGAGACCTAAATGTAAGACTGGACAGTATAAAACTCTTACAGGAAAACATAGGAAGAACACTCACTCTTTGACATAAATCACAGCAAGATCTTTTCTGATCCACCTCCTAGAGTAATGGAAATAAAAACAAAAATAAACAAATGGGACCTAATGAAACTTAAAAGTTTTTACACAGCAAAGGAAGCTACAAACACAATGAAAAGACAACCCTCAGAATGGGAGAAAATATTTGAAAACAAATCAATGGACAAAGGATTAATCTCCAAAATATATAAACAGCTCATGCAGCTCAATATTAAAAAGACAAACAACCCCATCAAAAAATGGGCAGAAGGGCTTCCCTGGTGGCACAGTGGTTGAGAGTCCGCCTGCCGATGCAGGGGACACAAGTTCGTGCTCCGGTCCAGGAAGATCTCACATGCCACGGAGTGGCTAGGCCTGTGAGCCATGGTCGCTGAGCCTGCATGTCCAGAGCCTGTGCTCCGCAACAGGAGAGGCCACAAAAGTGAGAGGTCCGTTTACCGCAAAAAAAAAAAAAAAAAAAATGGGCAGAAGACCTAAATAGACATTTCTCCAAAGAACACATACAGATGGCCAAGAAGCACATGAAAAGCTGCTCAACATCACTAATTATTAGAGAAATGCAAATCAAAACTACAATGATTTATCACCTCACACTAGTTAGAATGGGCATCATCAGGAAATCTACAAACAACAAATGCTGGAGAGGGTGTGGAGAAAAGGGAACCCTCTAGCACTGTTGGTGGGAATATAAATTGATACAGTCACTATGGAGAACAGTACGGAGATTCCTTAAAAAACTAAAAATAGAATTACCATATGACCCAGCAATCCCACTACTGGGCGTATACCCAGAGAAAACCATAATTCAAAAAGACACACACACCCCAATGTTCATTGCAGGACATAGCCAGGACATGGAAGCAACCTAAATGCCCATCGACAGATGAATGGATAAAGAAGATGTGGTACATATATACAATGGAATATTACTCAGCCATAAAAAGGAACGAAATGGAGTCATTTGTAGAGACGTGGATGGATCTAGAGACTGTCATACAGAGTGAAGTAAGTCAGAAAGAGAAAAACAAATATCGTATATTAATGCATATATGTGGAACCTAGAAAAATGGTACAGATGAACTGGTTTGTAGGGCAGAAATTGAGACACAGATGCATAGAACAAACATATGGACACCATGGGGGGAACGTGGCTGGGGGGTGGGGTGGTGGTGTGATGAACTGGGAGATTGGGATTGACATGTATACACTGATGTGTATAAAACTGATGACTAATAAGAACCTGCTGTATAAAGAAACAAATAAAATAAAGTTCAAAAAAAATAATAAATAGAAATAAAGAGATTAGTAGTAGTTGCTCTATTGACTTGCTCTATAAAAAAAAAAAAGAAAAAAGCATCCAAATTGGAAAGGAAGAAGTCACTGTCACTATTTGCAGATAACATGATATTGTATATACAAAACCCTAAAGACATCACCAGAAAACTTTTAGAACTCATTAATGAATTCAGGAAAGTTGAAGGATACAAAATTAATATACAGAAATCTGTTTCATTTCTATTCACTAATAACTAGCATAAAGGGGCAAAAAAGAGAAAACAATCCCATTTATAATTGCATCAACAAGAATAAAATAGCTAGGAATAAATTTAACCAAGAAGGTGAAAGACCTATACTCTGAAAACTATAAGACACTGATGAAAGAAATTGATAATGACACAAATAAATGGAAAGATATACCATGATCATGGGTTGAAAATTAATACTGTTAAAATGTCCATACTATCCAAAGCAATCTACAAATTCAGTGCAATCCCTATCAAAATACCAACAGCGTTTTTAACAGAACTAGAACAAATAATCCTAAAACTGGTAGGAACCACAAAAGACTCCAAATATCCAAAGAAGAACAAAGCCAGAGTTACTGTGCTCCCAGAGTTCAAACTATACTACAAAGCTATAGTAATCAGAATAGTATTGTACTAGCACAAAAACAGTCACATTGATCAATGGAACAGAACACAGCCCAGAAATAAGCCCATGCTTATAGTCAATTAATCTATGACAAAGGAGGCAAAAATATAAAGTGGAGAAAGATAGTCTCTTCAATAAATAGTGTTGGGAAAATTGGACAGCTACATGCAAAAGTATTAAATACCATATACAAAAATAAACTCAAAATGGGTTAAAGTCTTAAGTGCAAAACCTGAAACTATAAAACCCCTAGAAGAAAACATAGGCAATAAACACTTGACATTAGTCTTAGCAATGTCTTTTTGAATCTATCTCCTCAGGCAAAAGAAACAAAAGCAAGAATAAACAAATGGGACTAATCAAACTAAAAAGCTTTTGCACAGAGAAGGAAACCAACAACAAAACACAAAGGCAACCTACTGAGTGGGAAAAGATATTTGCAAATGATATATCGAATAAGGGGTTAATATCCAAAATATCCAAAGAACATACACAACTCAATATCAAAAAAACCAAGCAATCTGATTAAACAATAGGCAGAGGACTTGAATAGACATTTTTCCAGAGAAGACATACAGACAACCAACAGACACATGAAAAGATGCTCAATATCACTAACTATCAGGGAAATGCAAAACAAAATCACAGTGAGATATCACCTCACACCTGTCAGAATGGCCATTACCAAAAAGACAACAAAAAGCAAGTGTTGGCAAGGAGAAAAAAGGAACCCTCATACATTGTTGGTGGGAATGTAAATTGGTACGGCCACGATGGAAAACAGTATGGAGCTGGCTCAAATAATAAAAATAGAACTACCAGAAGATCCAGCAATTCCACTCCTGGGTTTCTATCTGAAGAAAACAAAAATACTAATTTGAAAAGATATATGCACCCCTGTGTTCATTTCAGCATTATTTACAATAGCAAGTGTCCACCCATAGATAGGTAAAGAAGATGTGGTATGTATTCATGTATACAATGGAGTATTACTCAGCCATAAAACAGAATGAAATCTTGCCATATGCAACAACATAGATGGACCTAGGGGGTATTTTGCTAAGTGAAATAAGTCAGGCAAAGAAAGACAAAAACCAAATGATTTCACTTATATGTGGAATCCAAAAACCAAGACAAAACAAAACGGAAACAGACTCACAGATACAGAGAACAAACTGGTAGCTGCCAGAGGGGAGGGGAGTTGAGGAATGGGTGAAATAGATGAAGGGGATTAAAAGGTACAAACTTCCAGTGACACAAAAAATAAGTTAAGGGGATATAATATAGTGTACAGCATGGGGAATATAGTCAATAATATTATAATAACTTTGCATGGTGACAAATGGTTACTATGCTTATTGTGGAGATCATTTTGTAATGCATGTAAATGTTGAATCACTATGTTGTACACCTGAAACCAATATTGTATGTCAACTATACTTCAATAATGTTTTTAAAAAATAAAGAAAAACAAGAGATAAAAAATTGGTGGGGGTGGGGTGGCCGTGAGAGGCTGGCAGTCAGGTTAGTATTATGTTCAGTAAATATTATACTCCTTTTAGAGCTAAACATAAGCAAATCAAAGAATACTATTCTCAAATTTTATAATCATTCTTAGTGCAATATATATCATTAACATGTAAATAATAAAAAATAAAAGAAAGCTATCTACTACACATGAATCCAAGTTCTGGTTCAGAAAACATGCAAGAGAGCTAGTAAAATAAGGACACCACAATTAGATTCAGTTTGGAGAGCCACATATGTACATACATACATCCTTTAGAATTTTTTTCCCTTTTCTTTTATTTAAGTTCAGAAACAGGTGAAAGAAACAAAAAGGAAAGAAAGGGGGAGGGAGAGAAGAAGGTGTTGGGGAGAAAGGGAGTGAGGAAGGAAGGAAGGAAGGAAAGAAGGGAGGGAGGGACTGACGGACTAACAATGGTTCAAAGCAAAGAAATAAAGACAATTTAAAACTCACAGAAACACAGAACTTAAACATAAATAAAATGTATGACGAAGTTACCTATAATAACAAGATCAAATTAAACAAGGAACTAAATTATAATTCTCAAAAAGTAGAATAAAGTTGAGATACAGTTTAGAATTTTTTTAAATAGGGAAAAAAATTCCAAATAGCAATTAATATTTACAGACCCAGAAAAGTTAGGAATACTAGAATAGTGTACCACAGAAGAAATATTTTTAAAAAATAGGTTATAAGCTTCTTAAGGTCAAAAACCATATTACATTCATCTCTTTATTCCCCATGATGTCTACACATAAGAGTTATTTAATACATTCTTTGAAGTGAATGATTCATTTATATTATAGCTAAATGTTAATTCTCCCTAAAAGAATATCCAAAAGCAGTGCTGCAGGAATCCAAAGTAGAGAGACCAGAAGTGGTTTTTCTATAGTTACAATATGACAGCAGAAGAAAAAAATTGGGGCTTCAAAAGTTTCTAAGGAAAGATAAGTTTAGATTCTTAAAGGAACTAATGTTGCCTAATATTAATAAATGCTTAAGAATGTCAATAAAGGGCATCATACATCTGTTCTTTTTTAATAAGAGAGAACAGATTTTTGTTAAAGTAACAGCAACAGCTTTCTGCAAAATATCACATTTTAAAAATATATTCACTAAGGTTATTCAAAAAAGTTACTACCAGTCATACAAGTAGAAAGTATAGTAACCTGGCCTTCAGGCCAAAAAAATTTTTATAATTACTAGTAAGAAGTATAAATTATAGAAAAATTTAAACTGATTATGAAAGTAGGTGTTACACTGCAAGTATCTATGACTAATTTTCTTTTTTTTGGAAGCACAGCGTGGCTTGTGGGATCTTAGTTCTCTGACCAGGGGTTCAATTCGCACCCCGTGCAGTTGGAAGGGCAGAGTCCTAATCACTGGACCTCCAGGGAATTCTCTACGACTAATTTATTTTAATCATATTTAAACTTTTACATAACTTTTGATAGACTTTTACATTTATCAAAAGAGCAGGCTAATATTTCTATAAACCAGAATCCTACTTATAAAAGGTGGGAAACAGTGGGATTCTTCCCACATACCTCCGCCAATTAGAATACCTAAAACTATTATGGCTTATTTAGTACCCATGGTCTTTGTGGATATTTATAAAAGAACTGACTTCTCGAAGTTCTAAATGTCACCCTAACTTTATAAACCAGGCTCCAATTCTGATGATTTATAAGAGTAGAAGTTAAATTTTTGTAAGTATATTCCATATAGCAACAAAAGCCTTACAAACTACAGGCATACCTCGTTTTATTTGCTTCATTTTATTGTACTTTGGGAATACTTAGTTTTTTCACAAAATGAATTTTACAAATTGAAGGTTTATGGCAACCCTGCATTGTCAGATGATGGTTAGCACTTTTTAGCAATAAAGTATTTTTTAATTAAGGTATGTACATTTTTTTAGACATAATGCTATTACACACTTAATAGACTACAGTATAGTGTAAACATAACTTTAATACACACTGGGAAACCAAAAAGTGTGTGTGACTCACTTTATTGCGATATTCACTTTATTGGGGTGGTCTGGAACCAAACCTGCAATATCTGAGGTATGCCTGTTATTTTATTATACTCTAGAGAAGAGAACAAAAAAGGAAGCCAATGCAAACTCAAAAATATCTTTTCACATGCCAGTCTTGGGCATACTTTATGTAACCACTTAAAATAATAACATAATAGTAATGGTTTCACTAGTAATCTGGCAATATAACCTCAAAAAGAAAGAGTTAATGTTATTATATGGCAGTAATTCAATTTTTTTTCTCATTTCTAAATTACATTTTTTTTCTTTCTAACAGTGTTACTTTAGAAGGACTCAAGTTTGACAAAAATCTTCATTAAATTCCTCAAAAAATAAATCATAAAAATGTAAGAATTTTCATAATAGCAGATATTCCAGGAGACTCTTATTTAAAGGGGGGGAAAAAACCTTACAAAATATTGGTGAAATCACTTAAATTTCAAAAGATTAAAACTAATTATATATTTAATCTCAAAAGATAATAACATCTTTACTCATCAACCTATTTTTATAAAATCAAAATGAAATAAACTTATTGCCATCTATTTTAAGTCATACCCCAAATTACCAAATACAAATTAACATAAAAGCATCCTACATAAGTTTTTCACACCTCTATCACACTTTTGAACTCACTTGGATAAATATGGATCTTTCCAACAGCAGCAGGAGTTTCTACAAAGTTATTTACCTTGTCCAGGTCTTGCAGTTATAGTTGCTCCAGCAGATGGCGGCTCCAACTCCTGTCAAATACAATAATGTTATTACAGTGACCTACTACAATGTGCGATTTAAAATAAAATAGTAGTGCTATTACAGCCTTACCTTTGCTTTCTTTGAGTCTGGATCAAACCTTTCAAGAATTAATTTAGCTGTTTTATAAGTTTCTTTTTCCATGACTTCTTCAAGCTGCAAACAAAAATTTCCACAAGTTGTCACATTTTAAAACACACATACACTACTTACTTTTATAAGTCCTATTCAAAAAGTATTCAACTGCAAGGCTTAAAATAAACAGCACATAATATACCCAGATAGCACGAAAGACTTCCACATTCAAATAATTAAAATCCAGATTTTAAAATGGCTTCTAACCTCTAATATGTTACTTGTATTTAACAGCTTTACTGCAAGGAAATACCAAATATTGCTAATTGTTTACATATAATGAGGAGAATAATTACATGCACCAACTTCAATAATGGAATGTGCAAAAATCTATCAGCCATCATTATTGGAAGTTATTAGACATGACAAGCAAATGACAGGCAATTCCTCAGATTTATTTCCTCCTAGCACTTAACGCTATTAATTTAAAGAAGGTCGTTAGCCAAGAGCTTTACAAAATAAAATCTCTGTGCCAATTAGCTGCTGTCAGCATCGATTTTAGATTATTTATTAGCAGAAGCAATTAGCTTGCTGCAAAATGCAGTGAAAACTCACTTAACTGGGAGAACAGCCATGCTCTCTCACGGAATTTGCTCAAATGACTTTAAAAGCTGAAGCTCCCCATTTTTTACTTAGATTCAAACAACTTTAGAGGGAAAAACTGAACATAATAAGAAGTTAAGTAAAGATTTTACTGAGTTCTATGCTCACACTAGGGACTGTAATTAAAGCACTTCATTATTATAGAATTTTATTTACAATGCACTCAGGTCACTTTATGGCTTAATATGTGGGTTTAATTTAAAAAGTAATCACTAGTAAAGTATCATTTTAGCAGTTACAGCCCAATATCAGAAAAAGTTTAACTTTAGTACAAGACAGTCATAGTTATGACAAATAGCTAATATATAGAATAAAAATGCTTTTGCAAAACTTGGAAGAGGACCTTTTCCTTCTCAGTGACCACTGAGAGCCACTTAGATTCATTAAATGTCATGTTTATTCCAAAGGACATTTATTTTAAAATGCAAAGCAGAGAACATTTACCAAATTAAAATACAATTTAAAATATGCTGCCACAATAGTTAATAGATTCCTCATTAAAATCTCAATATAACACTTAAGAAGTGCTTAGATGAATGATTTACTAACCTTGGTTTAGTGAAACTAAAATATTTTTCTAATTATTTCAAAATTATGATAAATTCTCAAACAAGCAAGTTTAAATTTCTGATGTAAAGAAAATGTTTGTAACATTACTACTTTAGGGTTGGGGAAAAACTTGGGATGGGGACAGAGAGAGGGCATGATAGAATCTATCCCCAAATCAACATAATCTACATGAAACAGCAAAGAACTGAATCCCTGATCTCTACAAATTAATTTTTGATGGTCCAGACCAGTGCTGTAAAAATAGAACTACATGTAATGATGGAAGTGGTTTATATCTGCACAATAGAGTAGCTACAATGCCATATATGATAAATGATCCCTTAAAATATTGCTTGTGCAACTGAGGAACCCAACTGTAGCTACTTTTATTCCACTTTAAATAATGTAAACTTTAAAAGCTACATGGGTCTAGTGGCTACTGACTTGTGCAGCACAATTCTAGAGTAAGACTATTGGTAGGTTTAAAAAGAAGATTAGATACAACTGTGATCTTTAAAACAATACACAAAAGTCAAAACTGAAATGCCATTTTATTAAACTATTGCCATTCCTAGTACATCATTCAGCAAGTATTCACGTTTATGTCTATGTACATGTAAAGTATCTTAAATAAAAACATTTTAAAAAGCAAAAGATACAAATCCATTCTCTTTTTCTTTTGCATTTACTTTGAAAAATTCTTTTTTCACGTAATAGCTTAATTAACACATATATTCCTACTACATTTTAAGTGAATAATTTGTTTTATAAATAGGGAGACATCTGATCAGTGGGAAGAATACAAACTTGAAACCATGACATCAGAAAAGATCTGGGTTCAAAGTACATCTCCATTGTTAATTAGCTGTAGAAAGACTGAGCAGGTCTGTTAGTCTCAGTTTCTCCTTTTGTAGAGCATAAACATTAACACTTTCTCGTAGCACTGTTATGCAATTTAAATAACGCAGGAGAGTCTATAACAGTACCTAACACAAAAATGCATAATCTTCAATGATACCTCAGTTATTCAGAGTGGATCTGAAACAAGCAGTGTTTTCAAATACCCACCGTATTAATATCAGGATTCAGGAATGAGAAATTGAATTCTCAGAATTCCCTAAATTACAAATTACTCTGTATTCTTCCTAATATTTTACATATTTCAAATAATAATGAATGATGTAACAAAGAGTGAATTATTTTTCTGTGATATGAGTATACTAAAAGTTTAAAAGTTTTTTATTTAAAAAAGAGAATAATAGGGACTTCCCTAGTGGTGCAGTGGTTAAGAACCCACCTGCCAATGCAGGGGACACGGGTTCGAGCCCTGGTCCGGGAAGATCCCACATGCCACAGAGCAACTAAGCCTGTGCGCCATAACTACTGAGCCTGTGTGCTGCAACAACTGAAGCCCGTGCGCCTAGAGCCCGTGCTCTGCAACAAGAGAAGCCACCGCAACGAGAAGCCCACGCACCACAAGAGTAGCCCCTGCTCGCCGCAACTAGAGAAAGCTAGCGTGCAGCAATGAACACCCAACACAGCCAAAATTTTAAAAATAAAATAAATTAAAGAAATAAAAATAAAAAAGAATAATAAACACATGGTTGCTTATTTATTATGAATCAACATTATTTTGGCAAGATTATATATTTTGAGAACATATAAAAATTATTTCTACCTGATATAGAATTTCATCATAGAGAATACTAAAAGAAGGGAACACTAACACAAAATAAACATCAATTTTTTTAATTTTGAAAGATAATTATACAATATTTAAATTATAACTCTTGAAATAAAATTTTAAAACACACAAAGCATTAATTGCCCTATCCAATACTCTTGATCCTTGTTTCATAACAAATATTCCAGATGTAGAAAAATGTCTTGTGTTTTGTACTGACTTTGGTCAAATTATTAAAAGAATCTTCAATTCATAGCTTTAGGGTACATGTTGCATTATTTAAACTCATATTTTTAAAATGATGAAAATACTGTCTGCTTATCCTGATTTTGTTTTGCTATTGAAATCAATATTTTTTTACTAATTCAGATTTTAAATCATTTTCTGACTTTATATAGGAGTATTCTACAATAACAATAACATCTCTCTCAGCATTTCTTCTGTTAAAGTATTTACAAAGATCTGTAGCCTACAGTGAGTATTCAAACACTGGAAAACACCAGCAGATATTACTGGGTAATATAAAAATGTAACATGAAACTTCTAGTGAGGTTAACAGCCCCACACAGAATCACATGCTAAAATTGCCAATTTAAGGACTTATTTTGCTTCCAAAATTTATTTCATGGAATATCACTCACAGGATTTTGTATACAGTATTCTATATATATAAACTTATTAACATTTATTTGTAAGAATAAGTCACCATTAATAAGAGACAGGGCCCATAAAACAGACTTATGGCTACAAAAGCAAGACTGACTAATTAGATTGTGCCACTTCTCCTCTATGTGCTCCTGTCCTGTTGCCTAAAATGTCCACATTAACCTACAGCTCAGCATGTCAGCATTTCCTGCTCTTGCTTTCAACTGACACTAGTGTATTCTTTTGAACCAGTAACATTTGTAGTGATTGTTAAGTTTTAATTCTCAGAGAATTATAATAATTCTTTCCCAGGTTCCCAATTTCTCAACCGATTTTCCTCAGGACTTGGAAAAATATAAATTGCCTGAGAAATGCCAGAAAGGAATTACCACAGAGAAACACCTGTACTATTCTGAAAAAAGCACAGCATTTTCATGAAGCCACTTAAAGAGGTCATTTTGACTCGAGTTTTGATGGATTTTGATTTTGAACTGTTTTGATGGGATGCTCATGGATACAAAGCGATTATCTATTGAATAGTGACATGTTTTAAACTAAAAGTTAAAAAAAAAATGTGAGTGGCAAAATGTACACAACCAGACTTGGGAGGTTTTTTAGGTAACTAAAGATTAATTCCTAGCTTTATTTTAGTAAGTAAATACTTACATTAAGTTCTTAGATTTAAAACATTGTTTTAAAACATTTAAAACATTGTCACTCATTTTCCTTTCTAAGTAATTTAACTTTTTAATTAATTGATAATTCATGTTTATTGTTACAAATTACACTTTGACAAATTACAAATTACATTACAAATATATCCAGATTAAAGAGAGGCATCCCTGAGGAAACCACCTTTAATGACACCTCAAGTAGTAAATACAATTTACATTCATTTTTTTAGTGAAAGAGAAGGGTTAGGAGTTGGGTACTTTTAAACTAATGGCTATTCTTCCTGCCATCATTTTTAAAGCTATAAATGTAGAGTTAAACATCAAGGAACAAAATCAGTTTTGATTACATTTTGCTTTTGCTCAAAAGTAATGTCCCTTCTTTTTCCTCTCATTACCAGTACAATCATTAGCTAGCATTGTACTCCTTACAAATTCACCCTTAACACCTATTGTTCTAAACAAAGTATAACGCAAACAAAGCAGCTCTGTTAAGGGCTTGAGCAATAAAGGCAAGGGACTAGTTCCCAACAGCAACAGTACTGAAACCAGAAACAATTAAGTCAATGCAAATTGTGTTCCCTAATTAACAAAATGAGTTAAAGCAGCCAACTTATTTTTCTTTAATTATACATTGCAAGAGAAATGCCATACTGAAGTATTCTGTAATATTGATGTCTCATGAACCATTTAGATATACAAAACTATTGAACCTTGAACTGAGTTTCCCAACTGTCAGACCTAGATGGAGCAGCGTTTATGTTGTGATTCCATCAAGGGCTATTAAAGAAGTAAATAGCTTGGTTTGTCCTGTCAAAGAATTTTCTAAGTCTGTTCTGTTACTCTACTGAGAGTTCTTCACCAATCATATGTTCTCTAAGATTCTGTTTTCTGTTCATGTGATGCCACTGACATTGAATCAGCTTCTCATCACTTAGAATTTTTTTATTTTCTCCTTTTTTTCTCTCTCTTTTTTCTTTTGTCTTCCTCCTTGTCTTATCTACTTTAATCAATATTTCTCCATTTTGGTACAGCAAGTGAGGCTTGGCTACCAGCTCTTCTATTTTTATCACATCAGCAAACCAAACCAATCATATCACAACTTCTATATTATTGAGAACCATCAGTATTTCCTCACTTTGAATTTCTGGCTGTTCCATAATGTGTAGAATGCCAGAAATATAATAAGATACAATGGAAACATTTCTACGTTTCAATTTAGGACCATCAAAAATATCAATGCGATTTTTTTTTTTTTTTTTTTTGCGGTACGCGGGCCTCTCACTGTTGTGGCCTCTCCCATTGCGGAACACAGGCTCCAGACGCGCAGGCCCAGCGGCCATGGCTCACAGGCCTAGCTGCTCCACAGCATGTGGGATCTTCCTGGACCGGGGCACGAACCCATGTCCTCTGCAACGGCAGACTCTCAACCACTGCGCCACCAGGGAAGCCCTCAATGCAATTTTGATAAAATACCTCACAGAATACTGAAGAGGCATCAAATAAAAAAGATAAGGAATCCTTTCAGAACTAAGGTTTCTTTATTTTTCAGGTACTTAAATCCCTCAGGACCGTGTCTTTTCTTACCAATTCACAGAACAATTTTTAACATTAATCTTAACCTTCATAATTTTTATTAGTTTCATCCATAATTGTTACTCATTATACTAAAATACATTAAATTGATTTTGCATCTGATCAAATTTCATTAAGTTTCCATATAACATGATACTCCTATCAATTATCATTTTTATACTTCAAAAATAATTACATGAAAAAAGTATATGTAAATTCAAGCCAAACACCAAGTTCAACCCACTTATTAAAAACTATTACAGGGCTTCCCTGGTGGTGCAGTGGTTGGGAGTCCGTCTGCCGATGCTGGGGACACGGGTTCGTGCCCCGGTCCGGGAAGATCCCACATGCCATGGAGCGGCTGGGCCCGTGAGCCATGGCCGCTGAGCCTGCCCGTCCGGAGCCTGTGCTCCGCAACGGGAGAGGCCACAACAGTGAGAGGCCCACGTACCGCAAAAAAAAACCCAAAAAAACTATTACATATCAACCTCTAAACATCTAGAGTCCTTCCTCTCTCTTGATCCTCCTCTTTCCAACCCATCTGAAGGATGCATTTTACTGGCCCCACAACAGACACCCATGTGATCAGAACTGCTGATAGAAAATGAAAGAAACCAAAGAAAAAATACTCTCTTTCTCTCTCCCCAGTTTTCTTTGGCCCTTTTTTTTTTTTTTTTGCATGTTAAATTTGTTTTTTACAACCAATCTTCTTGATTCCCTCTCTCCTCGCTTTATTATGTCAAGAAAATCTGAGAACTGACATATGATGTTTGGTGTTTTTTTGGCCCTAATAATAAATCTGGATACCCACTTTTTACCACTCTGCCTCATTTAGTCCTCCAAAATGATTCATTTACTTACTTCTCAGCTTCCAACTGACATAGACACTCAGACTCTCAAAAGTTCATCTAACTACTTTTTCCTGTCGATCATTATTAACTAGCAAAAATATTCATAACTTAGCTTCACCATTAAACTGTTATATAAAAACATACTTGTTCCTTGGAGAGTCATTACTTACAACATATAAACCATTAATTATTCAGTTCTGAATTTATTAGTTTTATATAAATTAACTTAAATAAAAGTTAACTTACTATTTTTTTCTTCTGGGATTTTAAATCATCCAATGCTTCATCTAGAAAACAAGATTTAAACCAAAACTAAATCAGATATTAAGATACAAGAAAAAAAATCATGTCAAATGATATACATTAAGCAACTGCAAGAAAACAGTCTCATTTTAGAATTTCTCACAGATGTGTACAGACAGAAGTCATCTCAATTTTTACCCATATATATTTTATATGTTTGCTTATATTAGATATTACAAGCTCAGGAGTGGAAAAATGGACTTTACATAGAATAAAACACGTTTCCAAATTTTAAAAGATACATATTTTTTAAATGTTTTCAGAAATATTACTTTTTATTATTTCTCCTTCAACATCCCACCCACATTAATTTACAAAATTAAAACCAATTATTTTTTTATACATTGGTAATAAAAATGTTCTCTTTATTTATGAATAAAGAAGTACATATTTTATTAAGTTATTTGATCTTCAAGATATTGAGCAGTAATAAAGAAACCTTTGAAAATCTATAGTATTATATACCTGAAGAGGGACTTGGAAAGGAAGAGGATACTAATTACTTTTCAAAATTAAACTTTTCCAAGATTTGCCTGTTTAGTTAGGTTGCATTGGTAGAACATAAAGAATCATTTCAAATGATATAATTTATGAATGTCAATATCTGCTTTACACATGTATTTTAGATTTCTAGTTTTTCTCTAGAAATACTGAACTAGTATAAATAAGAATACTATTCCAGATGCAAAGACTTATAACTTGATTTAAACATTTTACCAAATAGAATTCAAATAATTGTTCTTAATGTTTAATTAAATTTACAAATAAAATTATCTTTTCATTGAAGTTCTGGAGTAGCAAACATCTGAATACCCAATTCAAAAGTACTATTTACGTAAAAATCCAAAGAAATACAAACTTATGAAAAGATGATTTTACTATATATTTTTTTCAAAGTGTTCTAGCAGACTTATTACTGAAAGGGGAAAAAAACTGCTGACCTCTTTAAAGAGAATAGTCATCTTTAGTTAGATAAGACCAAGCCAAATATCTAACCTTTAATGCAGAGATCAGCAAACTTTTTCTATAAAGGGCCAGATAGTAAATATTTTAGGCTTTATGGGCCAAAAGGCAAAATTAGGTGAGCACTTTTAAAGGAGTAAACAAATTTCCACAAAACTTTCATTCACATAATTCAAATATTATAATAATTGAGTTCAATTTTTTGTAACATAGGTCTACCAATAAAAGGAATGGAATCTGGAGGGGTAGGTGGGGGATAACATTTCACTTGAGATTCAAAATTAGTGTCCCCCATCCTCAAAATTGATCACAAATGTCAATCTGTTAGTTTATCTGTAATGAGATTTCACACATTTTATTTCTGAAAAATTTTTTTCACAGATAGGTGCTGCTAAATATTGAAATCAATCCACAATCACATGATTTCAATTGAGCATATTCATTGTGTGAAAGGCATTTATAAAATTCTTTAGATTCTTCTCTTGATATTTGCATTTTATCATGTCATTGCAAATTAATCACTTCCAGTTAAATGGATTTTGAAATACGGAAATTTCCTTTGTACTTGCATGAGGTCTGAAAAACACTGCTGGAATCGCAGTTTGAGCTCAGATAATGTATCTGCTGCAAATCGGGGTGGGAATGGAGATGTTGTTTCTTAACTTCTCATAGCACTTTTTAAAAAATTACCTTTCGTCATCAAAAGCAAATTGTTATTTGCTTTTCTAAATCACTTTATAGCAGTATAGGTTTCACATATAAAGACTGTCTTGTCTCGTACTCTTAGGTTGAATTCATTAAGAACCATTATCAAGTCTGCAGCAAAATCTAATTTCCAAAGCAGTTCATTCATAATGGTTGAAGGTGGTTCTTCTCATTCAGAAACATTTTAGTCTTGGCTCTGAGCTCAAAACATCACAATAAAAGTTTACTACTACTACTAATGCATCCAACTGCTTGTATTTCTGATAAAAGTTCACATAATTGATGATGATTAAGTCCATTGCTGTTGAATAACACAGTGGATAACCACAGAATTTAAACACCTTACAGTTTCATGAGCTTTGTAAATTAATCCACTAAGCCTCTTTCTGCTTCACACATATTTTTACCACCAATAGTTGTAAATACATCTCAGTAGATTCCACTTCAGGTTGTACTAAATTAGTGTTTTTTCAACTTCTTTAAAAATATTCTCTCCCAGAGTGTTCTACACAGACTGTTGACAGAGGCTAATTCTTTAGTCATTTCAAGTTCAGTACTGACTTCTGAAATAAATTACAATTGAGCTGTATCAGTAACATCTGTCAACTCATCAAGAGTCAATGACAGGGAATTCCCTGGCACTCCAGTGGTTAGGACTCGGCACTTTCACTGTGATGGCCCGTGTTCAAGCCCTGGTCAGGGAACTAAGATCCTGCAAGTCTCGCAGCATGGCCAAAAAACCAAAAAAAAGAGCCAATGACAATCACTTCAAATAATTTTTTTTAAATGATCTTGTTTTTAAGTTAATTATGTTGCTTCCAGTGTTCTTAATTCTTCAAGCAATTGTTCTTGCTAAAAAGGCTACTAGCCAAGCAAGTATTTTCTCTAAACACATTTTTTCAGCTGCTGCAATTACACAATTTAATTAACTCACCATTGGTAAATAGCTTTCTTTGCTTCACAAATAAGCCACTCAGAAACTTACTTTTAAGTTCCATTTTCACTTTTTATTTTTATGAAGAAATTCTGCTATGATGAGATATTCCATTTAAAATTTTCTAGGGACTTCCCTGGTGGCGCCTGACGATGCAGGGGACACGGGTTCGTGCCCCGGTCCAGGAGGATCCCACATGCCGCGGAGCGGCTGGGCCCGTGAGCCATGGCCGCTGAGCCTGCGCGTCCGGAGCTGTGCTCCGCAACGGGAGAGGCCACAGCAGTGAGAGGCCCGTGTACCGCAAAAAAACAAAAAAAAAAAAACAAAAGTTCTAATTTTTCTAACATTGCTTTTCTGTGCATTGGGAGTATCATGATGAGTACGTAGCATGATAGTCAATGTATATTTGTATTCTTTTAGTACATTTATAATGGCATTGCATAATAAGCACAATGCTTTGTGTTTTGATAATAAAATAGTCCACAATCCATTGTGCCTTAAAAGTGCAACATTCAGGGCTTCCCTGGTGGCACAGTGGTTGAGAGTCCGCCTGCCGATGCAGGGGACAGGGGTTCGTGCCCCGGTCCGGGAAGATCCCACATGCCGCGGAGCGGCTGGGCCCGTGAGCCATGGCCGCTGAGCCTGCGCATCCGGAGCCTGTGCTCTGCAACAGGAGAGGCCACAACAGTGAGAGGCCTGCGTACCGTAAAAAAAAAAAAAAAAAAAAAAGTGCAACATTCAAAGTCCAATTTTCTCTTCTTGTTTTTACATAATGAGTGTACACTGGTAATAATAAATAAAATAGTCACAATACAGCAATATACATGGCACGTGAAATGCTGTCAAGTTATAACAGTGTCACTGTGATTTGTTGTGCATCCTACAATAGGCTGAAATGTTGAGAGCACCATACAGTCTGTCACAACTACTCAATTCTGCCATCATTGAATGAAAGCAGCTACAGATAACATATAAATGAATGGACGTGGCTGTGTTCCAATAAAACAGAAATTTGAACTTCATTCAAATTTAACATGTCACAAAATATTACTCTTTGAATTTTTTCAATAATTTAAAAATGTAAAAACCATTGTTAGTTAGCTCATGAGATGTACAAGGTGGTGGGCAGGACTTGGCTCACAGGCTGTAGTTTGCCAATCCTTACTTGAATCTATACTAGGTCCAACTTGTAAAACAAAGGAAATACAACTAACAGAACAAAAAGCAAGACATGATCAGTAGCTTCAGACTTAAAAAATATATATATGTATATATATATATACACACACATAAATATATATGGTACCTAACTTTATGCTAAAAAGAAGTATAAAACTGCAAGACAATCTCTTATGAAGTCTATTTTATCTACATGCAATACCTATGCAAATGAATTCATACAATTTTTTTTAATGAAAGGATCTGTAAAATAAAAATTTAAAGCAAAAATCTCCTTTATATAATAAGCATGTCCTAATGTGCCTACTTGCAAGTCAAAATATTCACACATTTTCCTTAGAGAAGTGTTTCCAAGGGCTCTTTTAAAATAAATTTTCTTATATTTTTCACTATTTTGTTGGTTCCATGAGGTCCAAGATCATATTTGTTTTAAACTTCTTCCTGTCTTCCCAGCATCTACTATATTACTAAATATCACTGGAAACAATGCCATAAGCTTAATTTCTCTAATCTGATTAAAAGTATCAATATTTTTTAAAACCACAGCAAACATCATACTTAATGGTAAAAATTAAAAGCTTTTGCACCAAAATCAGGTGCTAGACAAAGATACCTGCTATTCCCACTTCAACTCAATATTATACTGGGTCCTAACCCATTAAACAAGGCAAGTAAAATTTTAAAGGCAAGAAAAACAAAAAATAATAGGAATTGGAAAAGAAAAATCAGTACCATCAGCCCACATGTCTGTAACACTTTACAATTTTTATATGCTTTCACACATAATATTATCAGTTAAAACTCATAACAGTCTTGCCAAAACAAATATTTGTTTCTAGTTTATAAACTAGCAAACTGAGGTTTAGAGGACTTAACCTTATTTGTAGGACAAAAAGATGGCTAGTGTGGCTGGAGCAAAGGTGAAAAAAGGAGAGTGGAAAGAGATGAAGTTAGAGAAGTAGACATAAGCCAGAAAGTTGGGGTTAAGGTCAGATTTTACTCTGGTTGCAATGGGAAGCCACTAGAAGAATTTAAGTAGGAGAGATACAAGACCTGATTTATACCTTAAAAATAGACTAGTTAGGAAACCACTACAATAGTGCCAGCAACAGATGATGATGACCTGAATTAGAATTGTAGTAGTAGTAAAGAAAGTTATAAGTGGTCATTTTCAAGATAATTTTGGAGGTAAAAATGAGAGAACTTTGAAGGGGAGGGAGAAATGCATTGTAAATTAAAGGGAATACGGAGTCAGGATGGGATTTTTCCCCCAGATGATTGTATTGAGACAGGATTATATGCCAAATAGGG
The DNA here is from genome assembly GCF_005190385.1 of Monodon monoceros. NCBI lineage: Eukaryota > Metazoa > Chordata > Mammalia > Artiodactyla > Monodontidae > Monodon > Monodon monoceros. Next base: position 56,978,625 of record NW_021703772.1, on the reverse strand, counting down.
ACAAGCCAATACAAATAGATAATGCAAAAGAGATGCAGGTAGGGATAACTATAAGAGCAAAGTTCATGAAATGGTCAGAGTATCTAGAATCCAGAGCATAAATGAAAGGCTTAGCCAGAGATGGGATCAAGGTCAGTCTTCCAAATTACCATGATGGATGACAGCATACTGAGTAACAGATGGGGCTAACTCTATGTTTTTGGTGGTGGAGATAGCGCTCACCTGCTTACATCTATTTTCTTCATGAAGTGAGGCTATCAGGTCAGAGTGGCCAGGTAGATTTTGTGAAGTTTTGTTTATTTGTGGCTTCTGAATTTTTATTTGGTTGGTTGGTTTTATTTTGGTTTGGTTTGGTTTTGGTTTGGGGGTTTTGGTATGGTGGTGGGTAGTAGTGATTTGAGGAGAAATACAGTGTCAAATAATACTCTCAAAGAGAAAAAAGTAACTTTACTAGGGAACTATAATAGGGTTTTGTAGCAGTGTTGAGTGTACAATTTGGTATTTGCAATCATAGATTTAAAGTGAGTCTAGTCAGCATGTTGTATGATTTTCCTCTAACAAATTTAGTTTTCCTGATGCACATATAGACTAAGCACATAAATGTCTTTAACCAGGATATGGTTTCTCCAGTCACAGATTAAGCATATAACTGTATTTAAACAAGGTATGGTTTGCCAGACAAGCAGAATGGGAAAGAGAGGCAAAGGAGTCAAGGGTGTCTAAAAGGGATGGTCATTGGTCTAGATCACAGAACCTTAACTGGGTCAAAGATAAGTTATACATGAGGAGGGCAGTTTGAAAGTCATGTATCTGTGTGAACCTTGCTTGGATCCTAAGTCAAACAAACAAAATATTTTTTAAAGCAAATGACATTTGTAAGATAACTGGAAATTTATTATTTTTATATTTAATATTTTATAATTTTAAGAATTCTTTTTTAAGTATAATAATGTACATTGTTTACACATTTTTTAAGTACATTATGGATAGATATATCTGGGATATACTTCAAAATAACAGAGATGGAGAAGTGGGTGGGGGTAAAAATGAAATAAGATTGACAAGGAGTTGATGATTGTTTAGGTTGTGTGATAGGTAATATGAGTGTTCATTATACTATTCAGTCTACTTTTGTATATGCTTGAAATATTCTATAATGAAAAGTTAAAACAAGAAAAAAAAACACATGTAAAGTTCATTTAAAATGAAATTTGCATATCTTGGGTTAATTAGAACTCATAGTTTTAAGACCTGAATGTCTTTAAAATCTGCACATACACAGAATACAGGAAAATTGTCATAATTTACATACATATTGTATTTACATACAATAAAAACAAAAGCCTAGGGGCTGTGAGCCTGAAGAGAATGATGCAATTAATAGAATAAATCAAAAGATGTTTAACTATATTTTACTCCATAATAACATGTTTTCTATAAATATAATTTAATAAATATAATTTCTCTTCATTTAAAGAAATGAATTGTTTTGTGTATTGTGTAAAAAAAAATTCTAAATGGACAAGACAGAAATAACACAACAGAAAAACAGAACCAGTTTGATCATTCATAACCTTTCTTATACTTTACAGTAAACAGCTCTTCAATATTTACCACGTTGTCATTTCAATATACCATTTCACAACCTGTTATTCAATTACAAACTAATGTACCATAAGATGGGTTTTTTAATGTATTTATAAAAACTTCAAAATTAAACTTACTATTTCTTTCTGTTCTCTTGGAAAAGAAGAAAATAAGCACCGTTCTTATGCTCCAGATGCTACAGAACAAACAAAATTCAAAAACAAAAACCATCATTAGGATACATGAATTAGAAGCCACATAAAATGAAAACAAACACACATTTCCAATTAGAGTTAGGGACATTGTATCCCTTTGTATTTTGAAAATCAAAAAGCACTCTTTTCTTTCAGAATCCACCAGAAGTTTACCTGTGCTTTCAAAGGAGTTCTCAATCTAAAATCCATGGACCTCCTGAGAGTCCCTCCAAATTGTGAAATTGCCTTTGTGTGCATAAGTGCATTTCTCTGGAGAGACCATTACCCTCATCATTCTCAAAGGAGTCTATGAATCCTCCAAAAGATTAAGAACAAATTTAAAAATTCCTTCTTACTAGGTAAGCATCAACTCTAAAACTTTATCTATTCCCATACGTTAGGGAAAAACATGTTTTACAAATCCAAACCATTATACAAATGTAAGTTGCTACTCCTTCCCTGGTTTTTTTTTTTTTTTTTTGCGGTACGTGGGCCTCTCACTGTTGTGGCCTCTCCCATCACGAAGCACAGGCTCCGGACACGCAGGCTCAGCAGCCACGGCTCACAGGCCCAGCCGCTCCACAGCATGTGGGATCTTCCCAGACCAGGGCACGAACCCGTGTCCCCTGTATCGGACTCTCAACCACTGCGCCACCAGGGAAGCCCTTTCCCTGTTATTTAATATTAGAGGGATCTTCTCTACTAAATAGGATAAGCTATCTGGAGAAAAAAATAAAATCTTACCATCAAGTAAATAACTGATAAGTAAATTTAGCTAAACATCGCCTTTCAAAGATTTTATGAAGGTAATTCTTTAGGCCTTGCATTAGTAAGTCGTCAAATGATACTAAAAGAATTAAAAGAAAATCAAAGAATGATCCTAATCACAAACTTGTCCAGGTCATCTCTTAAATTCAATGTAAATAAAACAAAAATCCCTTCTCCATAGAGCATGGCCGAATAAGTATACAAACATTATCCATCATTTTATAAAAGAAATACATTGTATCTAAATGCAAATTCAGATAATAGGTATGAAAATTAGTTCTTCACTCTGAAATATATCATTGCTATTCTTAGGAATTAGCCTGCAAGGTCATCACCAGTGAACCCTGTCTCCTGGTATTCATAACTTTATGTAGTTCTCTCTCAACACTGTTGGTCTGTGTGACCAATAGCATGTCACTTCAAGATTAGGTTATAAAAATATGCAGTTTCCATCTCAGGCCTCTTCTTCCACTTGCTTTCTTTCTCTCTCTTGGATTATTCGCTCTGAGAGAAGCTGCTATGACATGAGGACATTCAAGGAACTCCACAGAAAAGCCCATTTGGTGAGGAACCGAGGTCTCTGGCAAACAGCCAGTGAGGAGCTGATGCCTGCCAACAACTGCATGTGTGAGCTTAGAAGTAAATTCTCCAGCCTTAGGTAAGCCTTGAGATGACTATAGGCCCAGCCAATAGCTTAACTGCAATTTATATATGAAAAAAGACCCTGGGCCAGAATCATCAGCTAAGCTGCTCCCATATTCTGTCCCTGAAGAACTGTGAGAGAGAATAAACATTTGTTGTTTTAAGCTACTAAGCTCTGGGGCAACTTGTTACATAGCAATAGATAACTTGTACATGTTTTGGGGGTTGTTTGTTTGTTTATTTATTTATTTTTGGCTGCGTTGGGTCTTCGTTGCTGCACGCGGGCTTTCTCTAGTTGCAGTGAGCGGGGGTTACTCTTTGTTGTGGTGCGCAGGCTTCTCATTGCAGTGGCTCCTCTTGCTGTGGAAGACAGGCTCTAGGCACACGGGCTTCAGTAGTTGTGGTGCATGGGCTCAGTAGTTGTGGCTCATGGGTTCTAGAGTGCAGGCTCAGTAGTTGTGGCGCACAGGCTTAGTTGCTCCTTGGCATGTGGGATCTTCCTGGACCAGGGCTCCAACCCATGCCCCCTGCATTGGCAGGCGGGTTCTTAACCATTGTGCCACCAGTGAAGCCCCTACATGTTTTTACATGGTGATGATTTATTTTTATGATATGAAAATACCAAAATAACCAGTACCAGATTCCTACATGGTACTTGGACAACTATCTAAGCACTAAAAAGAAGACACTGGTCATTGTCCTTACCAAGGGAAGGGAGATGAGAAAAGAGGTTAAACATACAGCTCACAACCCTAAATGATCCTACAACAGTAGAAAAGTCCCATAATATTTCCCCATTGCAAACCCCCTGAAACAGTGGCAAGCTGAGAGAGATGATTTAGGAAAAAAAGTATAGGGAAAGAAAACTGAGAACACAAGAGAAGGAGTTGCAGAGATAATGACTAAAATTCTGAAGAAAATCAGTAAATTTTCTTAAATGGTATATTTTTTTAAAGCATATATAATTTTCGAAGTGTAAAAAGTACACGAATGGAAATATACTCCCTTACTTCACAATAAAACTCACTAACTTCCCTTTGTGCACAACAAATTCTTCTTTTGGTTTTTATCAGAACTACTGGTGGAGAAAATGAGCTATCAAATAATACACATTTCTAAGTGTCAAGCCTTCAAGACTTGAAAAGGTAGAATATAATAGAGTTAGTTATTCCTTAAGGCTAAATTAAATGAAATTCTTTTACATAATTCTTTAAAATAAAATTTAGGAAAAGAATTAAAGTACTTCAGGAATATGTGTTCTACTTATCCCAACAAAGATGTTGCTCTCCCAATAATTAAATATAATTTATGAAAATACAGCAACATGTTTTGTGAAGATATTAAAGATATTACTATTGACTCCTACTTTGAGAATACTGGCATAATCTCCATTTCCCCCTTCTCTTCGTAGAAATCATCCAAACAGCAAGGATACAAAAACAAAAACACAAATTCCTTTTCTGATAAAATTAAGATAAGCTAAAACTCAACCCTCAAAATACGTGGAAGTGTTCTCCAAAACAATGGAGATCATGCAAGGGCTCAAAAGAGTAAAAGCAGAGAAGGAAAACTGCTTATCTCACTAAAAGGTAGGAAGATAAACTTCTCAAAGTGCAAAGCCTAAAACTCATGTTTATTACAGTGAGAATAAGATACACACGCTACAGGCAGAAACTCCTAAGTTTGGTTCCAACAATGAAACTGAAAAGGCAGGGCTTAAAGAGAAATCACTCAGAAATGCCCTATTTACAAAGAATATTCTGTTTCTATGGCAGCAGGGGAGAAAAGTTTTGTACTATGAAAAATTTTATACACAGTTGCCTAACCCTGTTGGCTGGAGAAAGATAAAAGCTGAACAAACTAACATACTAAATCCTGGATCGTAAGGAAAATTCTAGATAGCCTAAATGTAGGAAGACTTGCCTCTATACTCTCACATAAACCTCTTACAAATAACTGGGCCAAAGCAAAGTAAACATACCACATAGCTAGAGATTTTCTATTTAAGGTATAAAAACCAAAAGCAAAATAGAAAATTAGTTTCAAAACTTAGACCAACATCTTTCATCTCAATGAATGTAAATGAGCTAAACTCACTAGAGCAAAAGAAAAAGACTTTCAGACTGGATCATAAAATAAAAACCAACCCTATAATGTAAACTGACACCTAAAACTGTTTTTGAAGGTTGAAAATAAAACAATGGGCAAAAAATATAGTAGGCAAATACACACAAAATAAAGGTTGTGATCTTAATATGCCACAAGACTGAATTCAAGACTACACCCCCACCAAAAAAAGCTTTAAACTAGAAAAAGAAGGTCATTTTATAGTATTAAAAAGGATGCAGTTTCTTTCCAACAAATAGAGCTGGAGCAACTGCACATCCACAGGCAGAAGAAAGAAAGAGAGAGAGAGAGGGAGGGAGGGAGAGAGGGAGAGAGGGAGAGAGGGAGAGAGAGAG
>NW_021703772.1:56896528-56972872 GCF_005190385.1 Monodon monoceros | reverse complement strand
AGGAAGGAAGGAAGGAAGGAAGGAAGGAAGGAAGGAAGGAAGGAAGGAAGGAAGGAAGGAAGGAAGGAAGGATGGATCTCAATGTGAACCTCACATCTTATATAAAAAATTGGCTCAAAATGGCTTATGAACTTAAATGTAAAATGTTAGAAGGAAAAAAGCATAGCAAAAAAACAAAGAAGAAAGTCTTCAGGACCTATAGATACAGAGGGGTTCTTAACAACAAAAGCACAATCCATAAAAGGAAAAATTTAAATAATAAATTTGGCTCTGTGAAAAACCCTTTATAAGGATGAAAACCTAAATTACAGACTGAAAAAAAATATCTGCAAACCATATATCCAGCAAAGAACTTGTATCTACAATATATAAAGAACTCTCAAAACTCAACAGTAAAAAGACTAATTATCCAATTAGAAAATTAGACAGCAGACCTGAATAGACATTTCAATGAAGAAAAGATACAGATGGAAAATAAGCACATGAAAAGATGTTCAGCATCACAGCCATCAGGGAAATGTAAATTAAAACCACAATGAGCTATCAATACACACCTATCAGAATGATCAAATCACAAAATAGTGATAATACCAAATGTTGCCAAGGATGCAGAGAAACAAGATCACTCAAACATCACTAGTGGAAATATAAAATGGTACCTCTACTCTGAAAAAAGGTTTAGCAGTTTCTTATAAAAGTAAACATGTACTTACAAGCGCCTCAGAAATTACACTCTTGGGCATATACCCCAGAGAAATAAAAACTTACATTCAGACAAAAACATGTACACAAATATTCATGGCAGTCTCATTTGTTAGAGCCAGAAACTGGAAACCATCCTAATGTCCTTTAACAGGTGTATGGCTAAACAAACTGTGCTACATTAATGCCATGAAATACTACTCAGCAATAAAAAGTAATTACTGTTACACTTAACATCTTGGATGTATCTCAAGAATATGCTGAGTTTAAAAAGCCAACTTCAAAAGGTTACATACTATGTGATCCCATTTTATAACATTCTTGAAATAAAATTATAGAGATGGAAAACAGATGGGGTGGAAGGGGTTAGGAATGGGGCATGTGGAAGAGGGTTGGTATGACTGCAAAGGGGTAGCAAAAAGGAACTCCGTGAACAATTCTGGATCTAAATTGTGGGGTACTTACATGAAGCTACACATATGATAAAACTGCACAGAAATATAAAACACATACACACAAATGAGTGTATGGAAAACTAGTGAAATCTGAATATGCTCTATGAATTGAACCAGTGTCTATTTCCTGTTGTGATATTTAATTGTAGTCATGCAAGATGTTACCACTGGGGAAGGCTAGGTGAAGGGTACACAGGACCTGCTTGTACATCTGTTTTCTCCAATTTCCTGTGAATCTATAATTATTTCAAGATTAAAAAGTATTTTTTAAAGGATGTGCCTACAATGAAGATATTACAAGAATATTTATTAATCAAATAGAAAAGCATAACATTCATAAAGCAAAACTAAAGGAAATATAGGGAAAAGTAGAAATACACTGTTATTAGGATACAGAAGACCTATATAACACAGTAAGGTAGTTTACAATGGTAATATTAAACTCTGAAAAAAATATATATATATATCTTCAAGTGTTCATGAAACACAGCAACTGATCAAATAGCATGCCACCAAAACAGGTCTCAATAAAACCAAAGAAGTAGAAATATTATTAAACAACATTCTCTGAAAGCAATATAATAAAACTAGAAATAGTAACTAAGCCAAAAAAACATACAAACACACATTGCCACCTGGAAATAACTCTTAGATTATAAAAACTTAAAAAAAAACTTTTAAAAAATGTAATGAAGTTTTAAAAATAACCAAAGTAAATACATATCACTACCTATCAAGACCTGTGGGATAAAACTAAAGCAGTCAGAAAAATACCATGGCCTCAAATACATGTGTGGTGTATTGTGTTAAGAAATAAAAATGAAAATAAATACATTAAAGCATCCATTTTGAGTTACAAGAATAAAGTAAGCCTATGGAAAAAAAAAGAAGTAATAAAAAGAAGTAATTTTTTAAGCTGGTTCTTTGGAAGAAACAGCTAATAAAAACAATCAGAAAAGAATTACAAATATACAAAATAAGAAATAATAAGGAAGCAATAATCATAGCTACAAAGAAAATTTTAAAAATCAATGAGACAATGATTACTGCTATTACAACACTATGCAAATACACTTTAAAACTGTAGAATGGTTAACAAAACTAACCTTGGAAGAGACAGAAAGCCTAAAAAATGAACTACTGTTGAATTTTAGAAGTTGTTAAGAGCTACCCTCTATAAAAAACACCAAGCCCAAAAGATTTCAAATGGAATACTACTAAACCTGTAAAAGACAGATAATGCTAGTACTATTTAAACTGTTCCAGAGCATTAAAAAAGAAAGGAAAGCTTCCTGATGTTCTTATAAAATGACTACAACTAAGAAAGTAGAAATTTTCCTAGAATTCAAGATTTCAACATTTGATTTCAATATTTAATATAATCTATCATTATCAAGAGATGTAAGATGAAAAATCACACGGCTATCTCCATAGATGATGAAACAGCATTTAACAAAATTCAACAATCTTTCTTGATTTAAAAAAAAAAACTAAATAAAATATAAATAGCTAGAAGGTTCCTTAACATAAAATATATCTGTCTCAATCCAAAAGTCAGGATAATGCCCAATGGGGAAACATTAGAAGCATTCCCAAGGAACAAGTTAAGGATGTTGACTATTTTCTCTGTAACTTAACATTGTCCTGAAAGTATTAGCCAATACAATTACCAAAGAGGAAAAAAAAATCTGAAAGGAGTCAAAATATCTGAAAGGAGGTGGTAAAATTATTGCTATTTACAAATAATATGATTGCATACTTAGAAACTCTCAAAGAATCAACTAAAAAACTTATTAGAAACAATCAATTATTATAGTTGAATACAAAATTAGTATAGAAAATCGATAAGTTCATATATACTATCAGTTCTAAGACATACTAAATATCCTAACGCACATTCAAGTAATCATTCCTGTTGCTCTTTTCTGAATGAAACTGATGCTATGTGAAATGTAAGTACAGCATGAATTTCTGTTAAATATTATCCAGTGACTTGCACTATAAAATTATAAAGGTGTTCTAACAGGAATAACTGGAGCCTCAATAAAACAGAATCATACTTTAGATTCAGTAAACATTTTAAATCCTTAATACTAAGTGTTTTTACTGTACTAAAGTTAAAAATGCTAAAAGTTAAAATGTAGCAGAATACCTAAAACTCAATCAATATAATAAAACCTTCCTCACTTTTACTAAAGGATTAACATTCCATAAACCTCTGATGATTTTTCACCAACCTTCATATAAAAAGGAATTTTTACTTATTTCGTCCTTTCTGCCAAATTTAAGTGCTTTCTTTCCAACAACTATACAAGCCCAATCCAATTTATTGAAATGTTTTTAAGATGAGACTTAACAATATATAAAGCTAAAAATGAAAAGATTACAGGTCTCAATATTTATAACTATGTTGACAATTTTGTCAGTTTATTTAACCATCAAAGGCTTTAGGGAGAATTACCTTCACATTTAGACAAGTAACAATGATTTATTTTGGTATAAGGAACAAGCTTTATTTATTTATTTTTATTATTTGGGTGGAGGAGAGATATAACTCAATACTGTTTTCCCCCAATGATTTGAAATGCTATCTTTATCATATATAAAAACCATATATAATAAAAATTCCGTTTGGGATTTATTTCTGGATTCTTGTATCTCTTCCTTTGGTCTGTGTCTCTATTTAGACACTATCAAACTTTTAATTAATGAAGTTTTACAATGCATTTGATGCCTGGTAGACCTCTGCTTCTCATTCCACTCCTTTTTTAGACTTTTCAAGACTATTCTTATGTGCTTATTTTTCCATTAAAAATTATGGAATAAGTGTGCCAAGATTTTTAAAGTATTGTTAGTATTTTTATTGTGAACACACATTTTTAGATTAATTTAGGGAGAACTAATCTCAGAATAGGATTTGTCTTCCCATCCAAGAATAGGATTTGTCTCTTAATTATGTCTCAGTACATAATTTTTTAAGTACAGAATTATATCAAGTGAATATCTGTATTTTAATATGATTATAAAAGGGATGCTTGCAAAATGATTTTCTTACCTACAAAAACTAAGAGTAAATATTCCCCTTGAGTAAATATCAAGAGATGTTCAGATATCTTCTCCTTTAAGGGCCAACTATAGTTGATGGGAGATACTTTGTATTTATTAGAGTGCCATGAAACAAACTTTTAACTTTCCTGAAAAGGCTACAAATTATGTCTGTTAGCTGCCTAGCTGGATTGAGGAAATATATACCACAAACTGGTTGGGAGGAGGAGAAGTGGGAAGGAGGCATTCCCTGACAGTCCAGTGGTTAAGACTCTGCCTTCCAATGAAGGGGGCCCAGGTTCAATCCCTGGCTGGGAACTAAGATCCCACATGCTGCGTAGTGCAGGAAAAAAAAAAAAAAATTGTATAAAGTCAAAGCTCTAACCTCAAACAGCTTTCAATTCAAGTAGAAAAGCAAGAAAACAAAAAACAGGAGGAAGGAAACAGGAGACAAAACCACCTTCCTCAGTTCCTTTGCTTAAATTTTTTCCCCTCAAATCTCATTTTAAGAGGAAAACACACATACACACGGAAAGAAAATATGGCCAAACCCTCTGGGAAGGTTAACATTTTATGCTAATTGGTCTCTGAAATGACCTTATAGAGAATGGAATTTCTAGAAAATAATTATTTGTAAGAATAAGGTATCCAGGAATAAAAGTTTGTAAGATTGCTTGCAGAGTCAGTTAAGGGTAGAGACAAAGTTTATGGTTGTTCCTTCTTAGAAAATGAGCCAACTCCCAAGGTAATGCCTATCTGCCAGCATAATGCAGAAATACAAAAATTTAATGTAAACCAAACCTTCCCTCACTATGGAGCACAATCTTAATAATTCCTATGAAATCAGTTCACCATAATTTCAGTTTCAGTAACAGTTGAAAAGATCAGAGAGATATAAATATATTATCAAATCTGAAAAGCAGAAAACCAATAGACTGGAATCTCACCAAGTTCCTCCCTATTACATCCTAAAAAGAAGACAAAATAAAATCTCAAATCTTCTCAGGTATTGATATTCTACCAAAAAAGATAATTTGGGAATAGTTATGATTAGGCAATATATGCTCAGTCCTGAATCCATGACCTCTCTGCCAGTAAAAGCATTTGGGAAACTGGGAATGCAGAGACAACAGTCGCTTTTTGTCATTACCAGGTAGATTTCCAAACTTTATAATTAATGTAGACAGTGATGAGTAAAGCAATACCTTTTCTTGCTCCTTCTGCCTCCATTTCTTTAAGCAAACCCTGGTCTAGACATCAAAACTTTGTTTCCAAAGAAAAAAAGTCCAGGGGTAAGCTTGAGTGAGAGCTCACATTACACACAAAAGGCAATGTCCTGTGGTAAGTCTTCTTTCTGTTCACCACGACATCCACTCTCATGTTGTTGTATTCTATTTCATGCTTTTTTGATTGTCATCAATCAGAAGGACAATTCTGTTCTGTGTTGGATAACTGGTCTATGCTTCCAAAAGTGAACAACAGCTCACTGAAATAGAAACTGCAGCAGTTGAGAACCAGGTCACAGATGTGAATGAGACAAAGTGAGAAATGGCTCTGAAGCTTAACAAGCCAAGAAATACTAGATGCAGGTGATGCAGAACAGGCAGAAGGACACAGTAAGGATAACAAAGCTTCACACTCAAAAGAGTGGAAAGATCAAACTGAAGAAATAAAAAACATTTTTAAAGAAACTAAGTTTTTTTACTTTTTTTTTTTTTTGCGGTACACGGGCCTCTCACTGCTGTGGCCTCTCCCGTTGCGGAGCACAGGCTCCGGACGCGCAGGCTCAGTGGCCATGGCTCACGGGCCCAGCCACTCCGCGGCATGTGGGATCTTCCCGGACCAGGGCACGAACGCGTGTCCCCTGCATCGGCAGGTGGACTCTCAACCACTGCGCCACCAGGGAAGCCCCAGTTTTTTATACTTTTAAAAACAATTAGTATACGATTTATGTGCAAAAAAACAAACAAAAAAAATCTTCTGAGTCACAATAGCCAATCACAATCTGTGCTTAGGCATTAGAATTAGCACAGAGAGTTCCCTGTCAGGTATTCTTTTACAACTAGATTAAAATCTTCTATAATCAGAAAATCAATTTTGATATGGAAATGGATGTCAAATGGAGTTTTTTTAAGGATTTAAAGACATTTAAATCAACTAAACATCTCACACTTATTCCCTTTCTAAATTTTTCTCCCTTCTTTTCATAAAAAAAAAAATAGAAGGTTAACAAGGGAAAGGGGCTCTGCATTATGAAATCTGAGACTACACCTGGGATAAGAAGCATTCCAAAAGATTTCAAAAGAGAAGAAACATTTTTTAAATGGCAGAGACAATTATTTTGTAATATGCATGTACTTGATTTTTGGCTCTTTACCTACATATAAAGTTAAAATTGTATCAGCACCAGGAGTTCCTAAAGACTAAACCAAAAATGTTTACTATAGTAGTCCCAATGAAAAAGATCCTACCCCACCCACCAATGTCAAACCAAAAAACCTAAGCATCACCCTGATTCCTCCTTTTCCCTTACCTTCCATTTCCTCCCATCAAGTTGTCTCAGTTTTACTTCCAAAATATTTCCAAATCATCTGTTCATCTCTTCTGCCACTGGGCAGTCCAATCCGTCTTCATTTTTTATTAAACTTCTACAACAGCCTCCTAGCTGATCTCCCAGTTTCTATTCTTGTCCTCCTCTTACTCCATCTCCATAAAACATCACACATGATCTTCTTAGATCTCATCATGCCATTCTTCTACTAAAACCTTTACACTCTTTCCATTTCACCCAAAATAAAATTCAGACTCCTCTCTGTGACCCTCCATGACCTAGATTGTGCAAGCTCACCTTACATCACTCTTCCTCTCCATCACACTCCAGATATACCTATGTTTTTGACCCTTGCGTAAGTCACGCTCTCTCCTACTTCACAGACTTTGCATTTTCCGTTCTTTCTTCTTGGAATTTTTTTTTTTTTAATTTGAAGAACACACTGATGGAAAAAATTCTAACAATACCAAAAAAAAGCACGTGGAAAGAAACGACTACTTAAAATTCCAACACCTGAGAAAATTACCATTATTATTTTGAGGATAATCCTTTCCTATATCTCTCTATGGATATATGTGCTATTACACACTGTATATATAAATACTCTTCCATATATTCCAACTCCTTCCATACTGGTTCTTTCTCATACTTTAGTTCTCAATTCAAATACCTCCTCAAAAGAGGCCTTCCAGGACCATCCTAAAGCATCCTATTCTTCTCTATCACATCACCTGTTTATTTTCTTCATTGCACTTATCTCTCTCTAAATTAACTATGTTTGTTTACTTGTCTCGTTTTTTGTCTGTCCAATCCCAACTGAATGTAAGCTCCCTACTTTCTCAATCACAACAGGCTAGCCCAAAACCTAACACAGGTGCCAAATATCTACTGAATGAACAGATGATGGCTTTGACTAATATTTATAAGCTGCCAAATCCTAAATTTATATCTCCCATTCAAATTTCTCTCCTGAGCTTCATAGTCATACTTAACCATCCCACTTGGCAGCTCTATCTGGATAGACCATAGGTATTTTGGTCTCAGTGGGTCAACTACCTGCTCCTCCTCATGTTGTTCCCTATTTAGATGAATGATGCTACCATCAACCAAATTTCCCAAGCCATGAACTTGAATTTTATCCTTGATGCAATTCTTCCTCTTCACCCCACATTTAACCAATCACCAAGAGCCTCTCCATATTACCTCAATTCTACGTCTTAAATCTCTTCAACCCATCCACTTCATTCAGCCCATCTGTTTCTCTTCAATGCTGCTACCACCACTCAAGTGCAAATCACCATCAATCGTTTCTCCCCTAGACAACTACAATAACCTTCTAACTTGCTGCTCCAGATCCATTCTTACTCCCCTCTAATTTACTCTCCATGCTGTAGCCTCAATGGTATCTTCAAGATGATATGATCATGTCATACTCCTTAAAAATCTTCAGTGGCTTCCCACTATTCTTAGATTAAAACCTAAAATCCTTATCATGGACTATAAGGCCCACAAGAAATATCCTTCGTCTAACTATCCAGACTTTTCTCCATAATCCAGTCTTTGGCCTTCTTTCAATTCTTTAAACCTACCATGCTCTATCCTCCTTCAGAGTCTTCAAATATGCTCTTCCTTTTGCCTAAAACACTACCTACCATGTCACACCACCCTTGCTACACATAACTCATCCTTCAGGTCTCAAACTCAAAAATCACTTCCTCAGGAAGACTGTGGTAGGCAGAATTCTAAAGATATCCCCCTCTCTCTCCCCAAGATTTCCATTCTCTGGTTATATTATCAAACAGTAATCTAGGTACTACTATGAAGGGACTTTGCAGATATAATTACTACTCAGTTGATTTTAAGATAGGCAGATTAACCTAGATTATCCTGGTGGGTCTAATACCATCAGTTAAGCCCTTAAAAACAGAGGTTTCTCTCAGCCAAGGGCAAAATAGGAAATCAGAGAGATACAGCAGAAGTCAGCCAACACCCTGTTTGAGCCTGGAAGCAGATTCTCCGCCCCCAGAGACTCCAGGCCAGCTAATAACTATGATTTAAGCCTGCAAGACCCTAAGCAAAAAACCCAGTCAAACTACCTGGACTTCTGACCTACACACCTGTGATATAATAAATGGGTGTTAAGTCACTAAATTTGTGGCAACAGTAGTAAAGAATACAAAGGCCCTTCCCTGACTCCCATGTCCACTCCAGACTGTGTTAAGGACCCATTATAATATTCATTATACTTATTACTTAATTTAATGTATGCAGTCTAAGATCTACAGTCAAAGGTTCTGTATTTTTGTGTACCATACACCATTATAATCCAACACGCACACAATTGGTACCTATAAATGTTTGTTGATTGAATGAACAAATTTTTCATTCAACTTTCTCTCAAAATTCGCAATCATTCTCATCTCAATTCACACCTCCCGTAAAGTGCTGTATTACAAAATATTTCTGTAGTAAGGGTCAATTGCTTTATAGCAGTTACTAAAAAAAGGGGAAGGGTGGGATGAATGGAATACATTCAACATGGGGCAGATGTCCTTTTTGTTTTACAAGTCCTTCCTCACTTGCCACTACCCACAATCTGAAATGCCTACTCCATGCCCAATACTCCTAGGGAGCATGAACATGTGTTAGAGAATCACAAAAGATTACCGTACAGAGCCATTATTACTAATGTCACTGGGTCATATTCTTCAAGTATGTTGGATTATAAATAAAGGTTTAAAACAATTGTTCTACTTTTTAAAGAAACAGTTTTCAAACTGCAAAAAAATGCAAATTTATTCACTCTGCAACATTATTATTTCATAATAAAAAGAAACTGACTATATTAAAACTAGTCAGGAAGAGGAAAAGTCAACAAAAAGAACATTTTACTTACATTAATGGGAAAGCAAAAAATGGGAGTGTCATGGCAAGTCTTGCTGTAAGTTCATCGGGAAGGTACCATAAGTATACAATTAAACATGTAAACAGATAGAGAATTGAAGAGTAGAGAATTAATCTTCCAACCCATAATTTTTGTAATCTCTGATTTTTTTCCCTAAATTCTTCCAATGCTTGAATTTCCTGTGAAGAGATAGTTATTATGTATTATTAAATCAAATTCATAAAGAAATTAAAATGGTAAAAAAATTTTTACATGACAGAGAGGTTATAAAGAACTCTTAAAAATTCAATGAAACATAATACCTTAATATTTTAAACAGAACATAATATGAAAAAGAAAATTTTAAATGAAGTCAAAACATATGAAAAATGTCTATTATGATTTGACAAATCTTTTTTAAATTAAAAATTAAGATATTTAAAAATAATGTTTGATAACCTATCAAATTAGCAAAGATCAGAGGTATAAAATTGGCATCAATAGTCTTTGTTAAATCAAACAAGTAATAATTCTCCCTGTATAAGGCCTAAAAAAAAAAAACTGACTATAAAAAGAATAAAAATTGAAACAGTGACCCATACTAGATTCTTTCAATCCATTCATCACTCTCAATATTCTAAAAGAATAACCATTTTTTTATGATAGAAAGTATAAAAAGCTGTGAAGTTTGCAAACTGATACAAATAGTTGCAGACTATTTTATAATCTACTTTGTCCTATCTGTAACATTGATTTACACCATGCTGTAGATCAAATTTTATTCTAACATTCACTATTACCTGACACAGACTTCTTAGGTCACTGATAGACTTTGGATTTTAACATTGAAGTTCTCAGGCTTACTCTATATCACCTCTAAATTCCCATACCAGATCTAGTCTCCAAAGTGATATGTACTAAAATAATATTTATGTAACACCTAAAATGAATTAAAACACCCCAGAGCCAAAGAACATACCTTATCTATATTTTCCAGAACCTCTACAGTTGAAGGTTTTGTCTGTTATAGAAACAGAAATAAGAGACAGCATTAAAACCTGTTATCGCTAACTTAGAAACACTTTGACTTATATAATCATACAAGAACATTTTAATCCAAAATTAAGTTTTTTCAATGTTATTAAGCAATATGTATTCCTGTCTTTTTACAAATGAGATTTAGACTTAAATAAAAATTATAACTATAAACAAAATTACACAAGACTAAAGAAATAAGAAATAAGATGTACCTACTTAACTTAAATTTTTAGTCCTAGAAGTACTTTCAACTCTGATAGCTCAATTTTTACCATCCTTAACCAACCCCAATAGAACATACTTTTACTGAGAGAAAATTTGTTTAAATTTTCCTCCAAGAAAAATTTTCTTAGATATGATTATTCAAAAGAATTCTATTAAGCTATTATAAATTATTAATTCTATAATAATTCTATTAAACTATTATAATTATAAATTCTATTTAAAAATTCAAGACTAAATATGGTCTGATTTACTATTGCTAAAAGTTCACTTAGGACTCTGGAGGTCAAAAATCAATAGGCTACCTTCATTCTGAATTCCTAAAGTACTTTTCTGAATATCAGATTTTTAAAGGGCATCTAAGAATACTTCACTATTGCAGAGCTTGTTTGTCAAAGATATTTTTTATATCACCTAGAATAAAAACCAGCCAAAATGCCTCATACAACATTTGAAAAAAGTAATTACCAATTATATACTCAACCATCTAAGAGGGTAATGATTATCAATGCATTGTAGGGCCAACAGGTGTTAATATTAGGTTGAACCATATGCAATTGCTGTTTATGTAGTCAAAACTGGCAGTTTCATATGGTTCAACCTAACAAGAAAGACAAAGGAAGAATAGATAAATTTGATTCTCAGGCAGAACTTTAATAAGGTTTTAAAGGTGGGTGGAGGGTGTCAATGTAATGCCAATCCAAAACAAAGCATCTCCAGCAATAGGTCAAAAACTAAATTGTGTACCAAGTATTGCTAGACTCCATTGTTATGGTAAAAAGGAGTCAAGAAATAAGCAAAGTAGTTGTCCTAGACTACATTACCTCCTCTTATATTAGAGAAGAGCATTGACCAGAATATTTTATATTTTACAGCTCTAAATTTGAGATACTTCCTCTAAAGACTTAGCCAATAAAATCAAACTATATTTTTAATTTTGTTTAACCTATTAATTCCTAAAAGTATACCTAGTGTGACTTTAGTAAATATTTGTGACAAGCTTTAAGCAAAAAGATACAGCCTATAAAAACATAAATATTGTATAGAATACTTAATTTCAACTATCTTTCAAGTAAGATTGAAATTTAGGCAGTATGAAAACAAGAAAAGATAACCATTTGTACACAAATGTATAAACAGAGAAATAAAAATAATTCATAGGTCAACGTCAAATAATTCTGTTAAACAGAGACATCAGACACCTATATAGCAAGTAGAACCATTAAAGTCCAAATAATTCATAAGAGAAGAAAGAACAAAAATTAAATAGAGTTAGGGATAATATTAAACTACTACTCAAGTCTACACCACAAAGGAGACCCTTACAAATAGCTTTATGTGACACTTTTATATTAGACTAAGAACTGGCTGTAAAGAAAAGTAACTTACCCTCCATCGAGAAAATAATCCACCCATTTTTTTATTTGTAGAAACTGGGCACAATGATAAATATCATCAGTTGTCCAAAGGAATTCACAGCTAGAAATAAAGCAATTATTTTTAAAACTTAAGTTAAATATACAGCATATTCACTATAAAATTTAGATGTTGCAATACTACCCAAAAATACTATAAAATATTAATTTATTTGGACTCCACTTATGTGGAATTTTAATTCAAACAGTCTTGCAGACAGCCCACCTTTTAAAAATTCCTTTCTTCCAAGCCAAAACATATTTAAAAGTGAAAATAAAGCTGGAAAGACTTTTTAAGTAGCAAGGCATTTTAAAAGTGTATATTCATACCACTTTGCAATTTTCTGTTCCTTAAAGTAGGTCCCCTATATTGTTCTTCTAAGAAAAATTCTGCTGTAGTACATTTCTATCATTCAGCTGTCTCCCAACTAAACTAGTTATTTGGAATTAGGGGTGCTCTACAATGTTTAGAATAATATCACCTTACAATAATAGAAAGCCAACAGGATTCTGAGTAAGAAAATAAGGGTTATAAGGTTACCTGTGACAGTGAGCATATCATTCAATGTTTCTGAGCCATAATTTTCTTTTCTGTATATTAAAGTTAATAATACTACCACTTTTCACAGGATAGCCTTTATTATTACCATTTTACAGACAAGAAAATTAAGTGGAAAGAAGTTTAGTGATTCACCCAATAGCTCAGAAGAAACATTACCCAAAGCCACTCTATCTTCAGACTTCTGGTCTGTTCACTACTGTTCAACACCCAAATAAACATTTCTTTCTGAAATTGTGTCTAAGTCCCTCAAGTTAAACTGTCATGTCAGCTAGTTGTATCTCATATCCCCTTTTTTTAGTTGTTTTTCTATGACTCTTAAATGTATTAAATATTACCATACATATAAAAATGTATCAGCAATATTATATCCTAAATCAATTTACCAGTCAAGTTATATAATTTTTAATTCTTTTAAACTGAAATAGTGAAAGTATATTTTCAAACTTACATAGTTTTACCAGGTTACAGTTATATACTACCAATGTATAAAACTGCTTCATTTCCACCTAAAAAAAGTTAGGCCATAATTCTTACATTTTTTTAAACTCATAAATGTAATCACAAAATAATGCCAGTACAAAGTAAGTACATTCACTCTGCAATACTATTTTTAGGTTGAAATTAGCATCAGGCATGCCTATCTTGAACTTTCTTGGTTAGAGAAGTAACAAAAAGTCTAATTATGAAACACACAAAGTGATTTTTACCAACAGAAATACCTATAATCTGTACTGAAAACTTCTGAAGTTTATAAATGTAATCAATGTTATAAGTAAATGTAATCAATGTTATAAGCCACATTTAAGTTGCAATCTAAATATTATTAATCCTTCAATAGTAAATCAGTATTCAAATTTCTAAAGTGTGGTTGTAGGAAATCCAGGAACTTTAATGAATAAAAGTATAAATTTCTGAGTTAAGACATTAAATAGATCTTAAAACCTTAAGATGCTAAAAATCACCAAGAAAGGTGGCTGGGAAGGGAAGATTCAGATGAACCACTTAACTTGTATATTTTCTTTTTTTTTTTTTTCCTGTATGCGGGCCTCTCACTGCTGTGGCCTCTCCCATTGCGGAGCACAGGCTCCGGACGCGCAGGCTCAGCGGCCATGGCCCACGGGCCCAGCCGCTCCGCGGCATGTGGGATCTTCCCGGACCGGGGCACGAACCCGTGTCCCCTGCATTGGCAGGCGGACTCTCAACCACTGCGCCACCAGGGAAGCCCTGTATATTCTCAAAGTATACATTATCCCATGTATACGATGAATGCATGTGCTATACACCACTATGTATGGTGTATAGCACAGTGTTTTGTACACAACTGACCTACACATTTTGGTTTGAAACAGTTTATAGCTCACAAATCAGAATTTTTAATATTTGAAAGTAATGACAACAATAATATCATTTAAACACTTGGTAAGGACTTAATCTTCTAGCAGGCCCTAAAACAAATGCTTTTCATGAATTTTATCATTTAGATACTACCATCACTCTATTTTACAAATGGCAAAACTGAGTCTACAGAAGTGAAGTAATTTGCTAAGTTCCCAAAGACAGAAAGTAACAGAGCCAGACCCAGTATTTTAGTTTTGATTTTTTAAAAAGCAACAAGTTAGCGGTAGTGGCTTAAGAGATAAAACTACTATGTATAAAACAAATAAGTTAGAAGGATATATTGTACAGCACAGGGAATATAGCCAACATTTATAACTATAAATGGAGTATAATCTTTAAAAATTGTAAATCACTATGTTATACACCTGAAACTTATATGATATTGTAAATCAATTATAGCTCAATAAAAAAGGCAAAAAAAAGCAACAAGTTACTTCTAATAACTCAAAATCAGAAATTAAGTCTTTCTGTAGATTAGATTGGAATATTTATATATAAAACATATAAAAGCACCTCAGACATTCTCAAATAGCTGGTAAACAGAGCTACTGAAGTGGAAAGTTATAAACATAAGACACAGCGTTAGTACAGTTTATCATGTAGCCCAATTCCTTCATTTGCTTAAATCTGAATGCTTAAATCTGAATGCTTAAATCTGAATGCTTAAATCTGCATGGAAGAGAAGCTAAATGACATGCCAAAATCATGCAGGTCCAGCTAGGGGCAGAACTGGTGCTAGAAGTCTGCAAGTACTGCCTCTACTTGTTTACTGCACTTTTAAAATTCATGTAATATGAAATGTATGCATAATATTACAATTAATACCAACTTTGACATCAATTATTTGCTTGGAGAATTGTTTTGATGTTAATGAAACAAATTACATAAGATCCCTGAAGCAGAGAACTGTGCTTCTAAATTTGTCCTCTAGAACAACACACTATGGTAATAGTCATTAAATGCCATATTCATCCTTTCAGGTTCATAATCAAAAAGCCAATCAACCCTCATTGTCCCAACATTTTTTCTATCAAATTCTGGTATTTGTTAGGGAAGCCTGATTTACTATAATACACATGTATAAGTAGTACTTTCCAACAGGTACGAAAGCATAACAAAATTAAATAAATCAACTATTTCTCTACAACTTTAATTTCATACCTCTTCTATTTCCAAACACTTTTTCCCTCCTTGCCACCTGAACATCTTAACTCCAATTCCTGTGGCCCATTACTACGAAACCTTGGGCAAATAAATAAATTAACCTCTCAGTTACTCATTATCTTCATCTGCAAAAGAGCGATAGTTAAGAACCCTCTCAAATGTTGAAAAGCTTAAACAACATAATGTATTCTAAAGTACTTACAACAGTGCCTGACACATACTAATTTCTCGATACAAATGGTTGTTTTTACTGCTGTGGTTGCTGCCCTTTTCTAGTCCATCTCTGCTTCCTTTCAACACATGGAAAATACATGGGAATCAAATAACTAGCATTTCTTTCTGAAGCATAAATCAATTTGCTTGCTCTTGAGTGGACAGATGGTTCAATCTCAAGTGGCCTGTTCCAAGAAATCTTCCGTGAACGTGTATAAAGAGTCTCTTTCCACTCTGCTATCACTATGGGACCTGACATGACCTTAAGAGCTGGGTGCATCTAATGTGTTTTTCACTAAATAATAACACCCACCATATTATTTGAATGTTTTCTATTAACTGCTATTCACACTCAGGTTTAGGTGTCAGAATTTGAAATCTTGGGATGTGTTATTCTTAAATTTTGAGCTTACTTCAAGTCATATTGAAATAATGGAATAAAAAAGGTCTTGATTCAAAATATGACTCAACCACATACTAGCTACGTGATCTTGTATAAACTAAACTCTCTAAGCCTCAGTTCAGCATTTGTAAAGCGGTGAAAATATCTACATCTACGCTTCACAGAATTGCTGCATGAGTTAAATGAAATTATATATCACTTGGTAATGAAATAATAAGTGTATAATAAATTATAGACATTATTACTACTATTACCAGAAAGCACATGTAGTACGGCAATACTTCTCATATGGAACACATTTCTTTCTAACTTCTTATAAAGAAGCTGTTTCATAATTTGAAAATTGGAAAATAAAGTTAGTTTGTATTTTAACTGAAATTGTATTGCTCTCATTTTCTCCAGTATAAAAAATAAAACAAAATACTCTGAAGACTCTTACATTAAAATAAACTTTAACAGCAAAGGAAGTTTAGTTTTATGTTTATCAAGTTCCAAACTTAAGTAGAAACTATTGTCACCATCAACAGTACCTCTATAACACACTGGACAATTCAATTTGAGATTAAAAGTGTTTGTTCTATAACTCTTTCAAATATCCTAACAGAAAAGACAATTCTGAAATATCCCAAACTACCACATTTATTGCTCAAAAATAAAATTACTGAAAAGAAGTACATCTCTAAAAGCACTTTTATTATACAACGATTAAGTTCTGGTCTTCATGGTAAGTCAATGCTCATTCTGAACTAAATACTACCCAAAAATGACTATTTGATTGTAAAGATTTCTCCTATAAATCATACCTGTTGTAAGCCATATAATTTCTTCCTTTTTTTATTCTTTCAAGTTAATAATATGTAAACACTAAGGTTTTTAACAGCAATGGGTTGATGCCAGTAGATGACGGAGAAACTTGAAATTCTAATTTTAAATGTTTAAAAAAATGTGTTGAAAATCAACTTAGTCCTCCTAAAATGAAACTACGGGGGCTGTTGAAGACAAGAGATTAGCATTCCCTGCCAGTTTGAACATATGCCTAAAACCAAGTTTACTCACATCCACACAAGCTGTTGAATTTTGTGTGGTGACAATTTTGTCAATGGTGACACCCAGGCCACTGAGAAAGGAGAAGAAAGTCGACACTAGGCACCACAAACCAGAAGCCTACTGGGAAAAGCGGAACATGGAAAATTCAGTGAGTCACAAATTTTACTTAGTAGAGTGAGGGCACCATCAGCAAAACAGCGTGCACCAATCCCAACTCTCTCTCAATCCCCTTACACTGTATTCAAGAATTAAAACTATGATGTAGTTTAGATTTGCTCTTCTCCTTCTGCCATGCCTATGACACCCACGCAATCTGGCCCTTCCCTCCACCCCACCATTGCTCAAAAAAGGACTACAGCCGAAGAGAGGCTTCTCTAAGCAGCATACAATCCACGCCCACACGCCTGGGCCGAGAAGCGTGACACTGACAGTTTTCGGTCCCTCCCGATCTCACCAACTCGTGGTGCCTCCGCACAACTCAGCAAAAGACGACAAGGGTAGAACCCACTCAAAGCGATGGCTTAGTGCAAGACTTTCTGACCCTTCGACCGAACAGGGAGGTGGGCCAAAGAGACGATGCTCAGCTCAACCCAGTCACTGCCCCCCTTCCCCGCCCCGAATCTCCGAGAAAAGGCTGGGGAACCAACTCCCCTCGGGAAACAGAAAGGGGTCTCCAGCACTCCAGAGCCACCCCTGCCACTGTGCTGGGAAACCAAGGGGATCAGGGGGCGAGAAAGGATCAGCACGCAGCCGGGCAGGAGCTCAACTAGCCGCCGCCGCCGAGCTCGTAGGCCACTCGGCATGGGGCGGAGGCGCCCGGGAGAGGCAAGCGAGGGAACCCGAAGCGTATTTCCCAGGGAAAAGCTCAGCGCATCTCCCCTCTGCCGAACCCTTCCAACGGCCCTCATTTTGACCCCTCTACCTTCAAGTAGAAGCGGGCAAAGCCCGGCGCTGGCGCCCAGCTCTGCCAGCTTCGGCCGCCACAGCGCAGCCCGCCTCCGGAACAGGCAGCAGCCGCCACTGACAGAGCGATGGGCTCAGCCAACTTCCCATCAAACCCCGCGCTCCCGCCGCCGGCCAATCGGCGCCGCAGCCGGCGCGCGGCGCTCCCCCGTCACGTAACCGTGACCGGGGCGGGCAGCTGAGGGGCGAGGCCGCCGGTTGGCCCGAGGACTTCTGTCTCTGTGGCTTCCGCGGCAAAATAGGGTGCTCGTCTTCGCGTCTCACAGGTGGACTGTCATTTATTATGACTCTTTAACAGTACAGTTACTTCTTACTCCTCCTCTGCCTCCTTCTTTTCTTTTAGAGCCCGTTCTGCCAAGTCTTACAGGCGAAAGAAAACCCCGAAATTGGTCCTGATGGTCCTAGACTGCCGCGGGAGAGAAGAGTGCGCTTGGGTGGAGATGGATGCACCTGGAAAGGAGTCCGCCCTGAAGAGTGCCCGACCAGCTGCCATCCAGCCGGCAGCAGAGCGAGTTAATGCTACACCGCTTAAAAGAGACGGGTTCCCAAACAAGCCAGTGGAGAAATTCAGCCTAGACTCCAGGAGTGCTTGAGGCTTTTATGACTCTTGGACGCCAAAAAGGGTCATTTGATATCTGGGCGCTTACCATTGTGTGGTAAACGTCGAATGTCCAAGGATGTTGATTTCAAACTTGTGGATAACAACATAAGCTGAGTTTTCTATCTCTTACCTTAAGAACACTCCCTTCACAGGTCCTGGTACTAGGCCCACGAATAAACCACCTAGGTTTTATTTGCCTCAGATTTGAAACATTGGCTAAAGAGTGTTAAATCTCCTAGTCAACTGGGAATGACAAGTCTAAATAACAAATGGTACTTGAACCACACAAGGTAATGTTGGAGAAGGGTAGAGAAACCTCAGTAAAAGCTTTTGTCCCATTTTACCCCTGTGTGCAAACATTTTTCTATTTTATTTAGTTACATACACATTTTAAAATAATGAAAAGTGTCCATAGTATTTAAAGAGTATAATCGTTTTAATATGCTACGTTTAAACTTTGACAACCAAACAGGTAAAGTAAGAAAAGAAAGTGAGCATAGTATCTAGTTGGTAAGAATAATTTATTATACTGGAAGCTACCAGATAATTCACTGTAGAGTTGCTTAACTGCTAAAATCTTTAGTTATAGCTTTGTAAACTTGAAAAGAAGGGAAGGGAACCAAAGTTTTTTCTGGTACTCTGGGTCAGACACTTTACAAATCTAAAAGAAAATGAAAAGAAACATTTCACCTATTCTGGTATGGAAATTTAATCATTTTGTTTTTTCAGCCTTTGCTTTTTCAAAGTTGTTTTTTAAAAAAAAAAAAAAAAAGGCCTGTGCAAGACTTAAAGGCCAAACTAATGGTTACCAGGGGGAAGGGTTGGGGGGGGGAGGGATAGCTAGGGAGTTTGGGATTGACATGTACACACTGCTATATTTAAAATGGATAACCAACAAGGACCTACTGTATAGCACAGGGAACTCTGCTCAATATTATATAACAACCTAAATGTGAAAAGAATTTGAAAAAGATACATGTATATGTTAAAAAAAAAAAAAAAGGCCTGTGCAGTTTTGCAGATGAATCTCCTCACCTCAGGACAATCTCTTTTCCTAAGAGAACAAGGAAGAAATGTTTTCTACTTGCTAATGATTTGTTCTCTAGTTTTTTGGGGTTTTAAAATATTTATTTATTTGGTTGCACCAGATCTTAGTTGCGGCTCACAGCCTCCTTAGTTACAGCACGCAGGCTCCTTATTTGCGGCATGCATGAGAGATCTAGTTCCCTGACCAGGGATCGAACCCAGGCCCCCTGCATTGGGAGTGCAGAGTCTTATCCACTGTGCCACCAGGGAAGTCCCTGTTCTCTAGTTTTAATTGAGCCATCAAGATCTACTGTAAAGGGGACAAAAACAGGAGAGGGAAACAGGAAAGAGCTAACTGGGTGCAAGAGATTCCAAAAACCTAACCCTGAGACAAAATTCCCTAGGTAATTGATCTACAAGAGAAGAGATTTGGCCTGGCAAGGGGAGAGAGAAGAGTATTAAATAATTAACTTTTTTAATCCTCCCAGCAACGTTTTAAGGTATCAGTATTCAAATGAAGAAACTGAAAAGTAGAAAAATTATACATATATCGTTGAAGGTAATGCTAACACTGCCTCTACCAAGTGGTAAGAGTTTGTAGGCACAGTGAGGGAAGACATTAGAAGCAGAGAAATCAGCATATGCACTATATGGCTGTACTACAAGCTACAACGGTCATTCCAAATATTTACTGAGGACAAGACCCTGTGTTAAGTGCTAGGGATACAGAGATAAGTAAAACAGCTGTCCTAAAGCAACTGATGCTAGTGAGAGAAACCTTCAAGAAAACAACAACAACAAAAATACAATATAAGGTAAATAAGTGTTGTGATAGAGGCAAATTTCAAAAGATTGGAAAATCATTAGGCAACAAGAGCCAGAGGGGATGTAGGAAAGCCAATGAAGGTGGTTCTTCAGTTGAGTCCAAATATTCACCCTAAAAATTGTTCTGGAATAGGTTCTAAGGAAGTGAAATCAAATGAGAGAAGATGAGCAAGGAAACAAACTATTCTAGACAAAGGAATTCGAAAATATCTAATTCAACAAATAAGTGAGCCACATTTATTTAGATAAATAAATGAAAGTTGCAAGAGATAGGTGCTCTGAGAGCTTACATTAGGGTCACTCACTGATCTGGTCAGAAAAGTTAGGTAAGGCATGCTTGAGGAGGTCTCCTGGAAGAGAGATCTGAAGGCTGAGAGACAAGAAAGGAGGAAAGGAAACAGGGAACATCGTGTATTTTGTCAGGAGTGAACAGTGCAAACCCGAGGGACTGAAAGGAGGCCATTGTGGCTAGAGCATAGTTTGCAGGGAGACCAAACTAAGCAGAACTTGGTTGGCCATACTGAGAACCTTCATCTTTTTCTTCAGAGCAAAGTGGGGAAGGGATATGACCTGATCAGATCTGTGTTTTGAAAAGATCATTCCAGATTCAGTGTGGGAACATGAACAGGATCAGCCTTGGACCAGTTAGGACCTATGGGTCATGGTTAGCGTTGGTAGTAAGTAGTTCAAGTGGACTGGGATGGGCACAAGGAGATGGAGACGAGTGCAGAAAATGGAACGATTTAGGAAGTGAAATAGGAGGTCTTGGGAATGGATTTAGATAAGGCAGAGTGGAATGAATGGGGATTGAGGGAGAGGAAGGAGTCAGAAATGATGGGATTTCTGGCAGGCCCAGTGGGTGGATAACAATGCTCACTGAGGTGTGGGGAACACTGAAGGAGAGTCGGATTTGGGGGAATATGATGATTTCAATTGAAACATGTTGAGTCTCAGATGTTTTCGGGACTTCAAGGAGAGATGTCATGTAAACATCTATGGGTCTGCAGCACTGAGGAGAAGTCTGGGCCAGAGAAAAAGTATTTTACGGTTTGTAATATGTTCTTTTCCACAAGGTACTTATTTTTTCAAAATGCAAATATTATAAATATTGTGGAAAAACGAAAGAAAAAGAAGTCTCTAGAGCTGTTTCCCAAACTTCCTTTCAAATTACCTGGGGACTTCATTTTGAAGAAAACAAGTTCTCAGGCTTATACCCTATAGATTCTGATTATACATGTCTAGTATGAAGCCTCAAAATTTGGATTTTTTAACAAGTGCCACCGGTGATTCTTCCTCTCAGTGATTTTCTCTGGGCAATGGTACTCCAGTGCCAGAGGCCCCCTGCATGAGAGTTATCCTAAGTGCTTATTAAAATATAGACTCTTGGGCCCTGCAGACTAAAATCTCTAGGGATGGGAGGACTGGAGAAAGGAAGATGGTACAGTACCAGGTTGTCCAAGATTTCACCATCTATGGCAGAGGTGTCCTAGGCCCTCCACCAGGCAGTTCAGAGGAGAGCTGGTGTCCTTTGTTGTATGATGCAAATGTAGGCAGCAGGCAGCCCTGGCAGGCTGGTATGATAACAGCTTTCCTGGCTTCTAGCCCAGGCCTCCCGCCCTGTCCATTGAAATGGTGCTCAGCCTATTCCGATGCTCTCTTTTTCTGCCACTCCTATCAAACCTCATCCTTCCCTTCCAGGGGAAGGTGTTGTGCGTGTCATGCTCCATATACCCCTCCCAGTTCAGAGGTTTCTTTTAGCTAATCTGGCCAGGGTTGGGAGAGAAATACGTTCAAATGCTATGTTTCACTCTCAGCAAGGTTTTTTTTATTCTCAAGAACCTACTTTGTAAGCGTTTTGTTTTTAAAGACTGAATTGTTAGTGTCACTGTAACATCTCTATTTCTCTATGAGGTACTGTAGATGTAGAGGAAGAATCAGAAAGTATGGGGGGAAAAGAGAAGATGAGAATGTTTTTTTTTTTTTGGCTGTGCCGCGTGGCGTGTGGGATATTAGTTCCCTTACCAGGGATCGAACCCACACTCCACACTCTCTGCAGTGGAAGTGTGGAGCCTCAACCACTGGACGGCCAGGGAAGCCTCTAAAATTATTTTTTGTGATGGGAACTACAGCAAACACACAGAATAGTTCATTAAACAGAATATAACCTAAACACTCATGTAACCCCCACTGGGTCAGAAAGTAGAACATTATCAACATCCCAAAAGGTCCCAAAGTGCCCCTTCCCTTAGAACCCCCAAGTACCTAGGGTTAATAACCACTGTCATGATTATTAACATATTCACTTTCTTGTTTTTCTTTATAGTTTTATTGACTAATTACTCAAACAATATAGCTTATGCCTGTCTTTCAACTCTATGTAAATAGAATCATAGAGTAAGGTTTTTTTCACGTCTTGAATATTTTTAATCAAAGTTAAGATTTATCCATGTGGATGTCGCTATAGATTTTTATTAAAATTTCTTTAACTGTATGTATTAATTTCAGGGAGAATAATATCCTTCCACATGAGCCTTCCCTTTCTGGAATGTTGTATAACTCTACATTTGTTCAAGTGTCCTCACGTATTTTCCAAAAATTTTTTTCATTTCCATCATATGAGTCTCATACGTTATAATAGGTAGAATTCTAAAGATGGCCCTCCAAGATTCCCATCCCCTGGTTAGCCAGTAAAACAATAGTCCTGCTGTGAAGGCCTTTTACGGATGTAAAAGAGGCAACCCCGAGCTCCAGGAACTGGGCCTTGAAAGGCATGTTCAGGTTGGAGGACGCACGTGTGGACCAGGAGGGGACCAGGTTCCGTCCAGAACCAGCCTCTAGAGTGGCCTTTCTAGCCCCAGGCTGTGCTTGTGCATCCTTGGGGGACGCAGGAGGCAGATACTGCCGTGCCTGGGCCCCGCACCAGGCTAACCACATGCCATTACTCGAGATGAGCCACAACATGCCTGGATTTCTGATCTACAGAACTGCGAGATAATAAATGAGTGTTGTTTTAAGATGCAAGTGTTTCAGTAATGTGTTATGGCAGCAAAAGAAAATTAATACACACCTTTCTTATTAAGCAAAAATCTTTTTGGCTCATCAAGTAAGCCTTTACTCAAAGTAGGATGATACCAGGGAGGTCACACTACTCAAGTCCTATAGCTGAGATCACTTCACCTTTTAGAATCCAGACTAAAAATGCACATATATCTACTGAAGGTGGCACTTGAAGCTACTCTCACCTGCCTCTGAAGCTGGGTTTGGTAGATTGATAGTACTTGGGAGGAGAGGGACGACAAGGCGGGGAAAGCACAGCAACAAAAGCCAAGAGCTTGCGGTGCAGCAGAAGGAACACTGCGGCTCCTCAACCTGTTTGCTCACTTCACATTTAGATTCGTCCAGCCCATGCTCTGGAAGCAAATGCATGCTAAATGTAGTTCCCATGTCCTAATAAAAAAGTGAAGAAAGATTAAAGGCTAGATTGCTGTGAAATAACTGAAAATAAAGATTGACATTTATCAAGTCTAACATTAAAAATTCATCTATTATCATAAATAATGCATAATTCCAGAGACCATTTGTGTCTGAAAGGCATAATTTAAAATTAGAACACAAAGTATCCTGGCATGTAGATAGTTCCATGTGAGCTCAATTTAGTTACTGAAAAAGAAAGAAACATTTCCTTCTTAAAATGAAAAAAAAAAAAACTTTGCTTGTTCTGGAAAAAAATATATATAAACTAAGCTAAAATAAATTATTGGCTTGCTGCCCAGTAATTCTAAAAGATGGCATTCTAATGCTACCTGAAAAATAATGACACACATGACAAATCAGGGAGCTAATGAAACTTGAGTCTTCACTTGTATGCATGTAAAGCTTACACATAAAACAAGGAAGATGTAGCTTTAGCTAATTCATACTGAGATTTATTGTTAATAGGAGTCATAAGAGTACATGGGATTTTACAAAGCATAAAATATGGAAGACAAATTTTCTGGCCTGAGGAGCTTAGTAAAACATGTGTAGGCAGTAGCTAACAGGAAAAATATTAAGTCATGATGATTTACAAGTGATCACCAATGGGAGACTGGGTATAAAAAAAAAAGATGTCATAAAAACAGAGAATTGGGAAATGCCAGGGATTTGAAAAAAGATTGCAAAAGCTCGAAGGAAGAATGAAAAAGAGATGTGAGAAATGAAAGACAAAGGTCTAAGAAATGAGGAAGGAGAAAAAACTGAAGATAAAGATAGAAGAAAAGACTTGCCACTGTGAGGCATGAACCAATACATGAGAAAAAACATAGGATTGATTTGCTTGACAAACCTCTGAAATTAGACAACTGGAAATCCTAACTATACAATTCATTTCTTATAAAGTTTAAGAGCTAATTTTCCCAAACAGTAGATACTGAACCAAACTTCTTGTTCAAGCCAAATTATTCCATCTATAACATATGTATATATAAATAAGATTCCATGCAACTCTGTATGCAGCTGAATTGTGAACAACTTAAAAGCTTAAGAATATTTTTTAGCTATAATGTAAAAGGAACTTCACTTTAGACTATATATTCAAAAGCAGTAGTTTTCTTTATATATACATATGTTCTAGGAAAGTCCCAATGCTATGGCAATACTGAAATCAGACCCAATATTTCTCTCCAAGATAAAGGCCAACTTCCTGTGCAGTGTATTCAGGGCCCACACCATCTCCATGTGCTACCTTTGTGGACACAGCAGGTGTACAGTTTTCTCTTCATTCACGAAATAGGTCATACTCAGGAAATTATCTGTTCAAAAAATTTGCGCATCTTTAAATGACATTGTCTTTTTATTAATGAGTTTTGGGCATTCTTTATAAATTCTGGGTATTCCTTTTCAGATATGTGGCTTTCAAATATTTCTCCCAGTCTGTGGCCTGTCTATTCATTCTCTTAAGTGTCTTGCAAAAGGCATGAGTTAATTTTAATGAAGGGAATTTATCATTTTTTTTCTTTTATGGGTTGTGCCTTTAGTATCATATCTAAGAAATCTTTATCTAACCCAAGATCACAAAAATTTTCTCCTAAGTTTTCATCAACAAGTTTTATGCTTTAAGGTTTTGCTTTTAGGTCTATGATCCATAGTGAGTTAATTTTATATATAACGTGTGAGATATGAGTTGAAGTTCATTTTAAAAATTTTCTTTGCATATAGATGTCAAACAGTTTCAGCACCAACTGATAAAAAGATTATCTTTTTTCCATTGAATTGCCTTTGCACTTCTGTCAAGAATCAGTTCACTATATATTTGTGTGTCTATTTCTGGGCTCCCTCTTCTTTCTATATTTTTGCTGTTTACCACACCATCTTGACTACTCTACCTTTACAGTAAGTAAATGAGGTGGTGTGAGTCCTCCAACTTTGCTCTTTTTAAAAATTGTTTTGGCTATCCTAGTTCTATATGAAGTTTTAAGTAAATGTATCAGTTTATAGAAAAAATTTTGCTGTAATTTTTATTGGGATTGCATTGAATATATATATTATTTTGAGGAAAATTGGCATATTAACAATATTGAGTCTTCTAATCCAAGGACAGAGTATTTCTCCATCTATTTAGATCTTTGATTTCTTTCATCATTATTTTATAGTTTTCAGCATATAGATCCTGCATATTTTTGTTAGATTTATAACTATTTCATGGCTTTGGTACTATTTTTTAAAATAAATTTATTTATTTATTTATTTTTGGCTGTGTTGGGTCTTCGTTGCTGCACACAGGCTTTCTCTAGTTGCGGCGAGCGGGGGCTACTCTTCGTTGCGGTATGCGTGCTTCTTATTGCAGTGGCTTCTCCTGTTGCAGAACATGGGCTCTAGGCATGTGGGCTTCAGTAGTTGTGACACGAGGGCTCAGTAGTTGTGGCTTATGGGCTTAGTTGCTCTGTGGCATGTGGGATCTTCCCAGACCAGGGCTCGAACCCAGGCCCCCTCATTGGCAGGCAGATTCTTAACTGCTGTGCCACCAGGGAAGCCCGATATGTGAATCTTAAGAATGGCTGTCAAGTGTGGGAAAATTACTATCAGATTGTTAGTTTTTTCATATAGGCATTGTAAGATGTCAGGGTTTTCATGTTTCTTTGTGCAGTAATTGAAAATATTCTTTGAATCAATAGCAGTTATTACTCATTCTTGATGTCCTTGTTGTAATAGCACATTATGAGTTTTATATTACTTTTTTCAAAGTAATCATTTTGTGTCTAATCAAAAAGAGTTTTAAATCGTTTTCCAGTGTGTTCATATGATCCCTTCCTCTCATTAACTGCATTATCAAACTATCCAAGAGCCTACTCATCACTTCTATTTGAAATGTATCTCTTCCTTTAGTGAATTCCTGCTTTTGGTGATGATTTGACACCTTTTTTGTTGCAAATACTTCTTGATGTCAGAACAATTTCTATTAATTTAATTGCTTACCTTTTCCACTTTTGTTTCATATTCCATTAATTTTTTAAATAAATTTATTTATTTTTGGCTTCATTAGGTCTTAGTTGCTGTGCTCAGGCTTTCTTTTCAGTTGCAGTGAGCAAGGGCTACTATTCGTTGCGGTGCGCAGGCCTCTCATTAAGGTGGCTTCTCTTGTTGCGGATCACAGGCTCTAGATGTGCGGGCTTCCGTAGTTGTGGCACATGGGCTCAGTAGTTGTGCCTCGTGGGCTCTAGAGCGAAGGCTCAGTAGTTGTGGCACACGGGCTTAGTTGACCCACTGCATGTGGGATCTTCCCAGACCAGGGCTCGAACCCACGTCCCCTGCATTGGCAGGTGGATTCTTAACCACTGGGCCACTAGGGAAGCCTGGTGAATTATCTGAATTTTTTTTTTTATCTGAATTTTTTCTCAGTTCTTTATAAATAGATTTAAAGATGAAGAAAGATGGTCCCCTTTATGTAATTCAAATAAGGTGATTGCAATTTCTTAAATATAGAAGCATTTCAAAGTGTCTTTCTGTATTACAGTTATAATGATGTATTTGCTGGTTGTCAATTTTTTGAATAAGATTTTTGGTTTTTCTTGTGTGTTGGGGTTTTTCTTCCAAATCTTTGAAAATATATTTTAGCGTCTGTAAAATATCCTTGACCCATGTTGTAAAGCTTGAACAGCTTTATAATGGATAACCCATTATATTACTCTTAGAATTTTTTTTAAATCCATGTTGATATGTTTATGTAAAATACTCCATTTGTGAGAGGAACCTGAAATGAAAATAACTGTTGTAAAATGCCGAGGTGGTTAACAACTGTGAAGCAGCTTTTTCTCTTACCAGATTAAAGGAATGAGCTGCATGTGGTGTATATCCTGCACACTTATTAACATTCTTTAAAGGCTGCTGGGAGCCCTTTTCCTCACCTTTGTTGGACAACACTCCATGAATGTTTTCAACCACAGGTTACTATTTCCAAAAGTTATTTTACACTGTTGGATAAAGCCACAAGCTGGTTTTCAGTCAGTGAAAAAATTTAAAACTATACGTAGAGTTCTCAATAACAGCAGTAGAGCACAATAATGGCCAACTAACGGAGTAGTATTTGGTTTCTGGTTTATTTATCTGTTAACCCTTCCATTATATAAATATTTTCCCATTACTTCTATTCATTCTTCACAAACTGTTACTTTTTTTTCCTATTTTGGGCATTTTTCCAAGTTCTCATGCAAAAATTAATTAAATTTAACAATTATTTCTAGGATTCCCATTAAATTTCTGTTAGTTGAATCATGATTATTGTTTCATCATGACCTCTGAAAGTTCCCTTAAAAATGCAATAACCTCAACTACTCTTTTCAGCTCTTCAAAATAATATGGAATGTTCTTACTCAGCTGTTTTTTGATTTATGGGTAATCTAAGAAAAGATAGTTGTCTTGTGCTCCATAGAATAGTCACAGCTTTTGAGGGCTTTCGATATATTCGTTTAGTCTGAAAACCCATCCCGTGTAAGTAATGTCTGTCTTGTTGAAAATAATTTACAAACAAAACAATGTTTATGATCTTCTTTTTGCCTTGGCATAAACTAGCTAGAATCTCATAAGAGTATGACTATTTAAAACTTTTTTTTTCAAAATATCTTTTTGAGAAACATCTCTCTTGCCCATTTTATGTTCTGTTTGATTCTGTATAAATGTTATTGGAATCACAATTTTGAAGGAAAAAATTTTCTTTAATTAAAGTACTGAATGACATTATTACTTTTTGCAATAGGGCCATAATAAAAGACCACAGTCCTTATTAAGGTCAATGAAGTCATCAACATGAAACTGCTGCGAACCTTTGTTGACTATACAGATTGTATTTTGCTTGACTATTTTCTATTTCTCCTGCTTTTTCATTTCCTCTTTGGGAGTGCCCTGATTCTCATAATCTTTATCCCTTCTGTTGTCATTTTAATCATCTAAATTTTCTTGGCTCTAATGAGTGCTTTCTTTTCTTCATGATTTTGGCAGTTTTAGTATACATTCCAAGCTAATAAGAAAGTTTTTGATATTTTGAAGCTTTTGTGAATCTTCAGTTTAAATTTTTTGCTTCCAAAAGGATACTCTCTTCATGAGAACTCAATTTTCCACTTATAATTTTACTCATCTGATGATTGAAAGAATTTTCCACAGACTATCTTCTAGCTCCATATGTTGCAAACCTTGTTTCTCCTCCACTAACAGCCTATTCCCACCATCCAGGTACCACTCATCTTGTGTTAGCCTCTGGCCTTGCACCTTCATACCACCATGCCAAGTGAGCAGGTAGAACAGGCAATTGAAGTATGCTGAGAGGTTATTCTTACCCTGAGTGCTTAGCAATAACCATAGGAGTGGCTGTGAACCACGTAAATATATCCCACTAAATCTAAAATAGCATATCTCCAAATCAACTACCTCTAAGCTGGATCCCAAAACTGCCTAAGCAATTGCAAAGCCACCTAACACAAGGGGAAGTGTGATGAAGGGAAAGCCAGAAAGGAAAGACACAGCAGTCTTCACTGGTTGGAGTTAAAATATCTCACTTGGGCAAATTTTGCGAAAATAAATAATTTGGGGAGCACGTCATTAGAGTCCCTATCAAGAAGCTTTATTAACATTTTCTTCCAAGGAGTCATGACACATCAACCTCCTTAGCTTCTTGGTAAATCTGCCTCTGGACATTACTTCCAGGCTTTATCCACAATTTCCCCAACTGCCTGAAATGTATTATCTCTTCTTCTACTCCTAGCAAATCTCTACTCTTCTTTCACGGCTTAATTCAAATGTCATTAATTCCCTGAGAAAGAACCCAGTGTATTGGAAAGAATTTGGGTTCTGATAAAAGACAGATAGAGGGTTTCAATCTTGGCTGGGCTTCATGTTCTTTGTGTGTCACAACCAAAGTACTAACTTCTTTGAGCCTCAATTTCTTCATATATAAAATACAGATAAAATATATATACATTGCTGACTTGTAAGAATTTTGTAAAATTTAGCAATTTCGTCAATTCTATTTTTTCTCATTTTAATATCTCTGCATAGAATATTGGAAACATTGAGAAAATGGTGCTTAAGAGAGGCTTTAAATTATTTGTTTCTCTTCTTTTAGCATTATTTTATTATTTGGGTGATCAAAAGAACTGGAACTAGGATGAAGTGAGTGAGACATTTGCCTTAGGTCCAAACTATAGGGAGGTGTCAAAAAACTCAGTAATCAATATAAATTCAATATTTTTAAAAAAATCCATAATGAACAAAATATCAAAAATTTTTTTAACAATGGGATCAGTACTACTGATTTTTCCTTTGCGTTAGGCTCCAATATGACTCACATTGGAACTGGTGATCAAAACTTGATGGAAGAATTTGGAAGATTATTTTTTATAACTATGCATAGCATTTAAATTATTCTCTTTATATTCAGTTGTTTTTACAGATGCCATATTTCAATACCTCCAGTATCAATTTTTCTAGCATCAAACCTTAGCCCTCCACAATAGATGATTATGAACAAATTATCTTTGTTTTACCTTAGAAATATTGTTTGCTCTATTGAAAAGTAGGTTACTGTTTTGGAAATCAATTTCTATTACAGATAACCTCACTCTAGAATGATCTACTCCATTTTTTCCTACACTGAAGCTATTTAAATTTCACTCTCAAGCTTTTGCAAAATGACTCATTTCAGAGTACTTCAGAGATCTTATGTTTCCTTTAGGAATTCTACCTATATACAGTAAGTTGTTCTTATTTTCCATCTAAATTATTTAGCCAAATTTATTTATGACTATTTCTCTGAGGTGATGGAGTAAAACACTTCAGATAGTCTACTTGAGATATGCTCTGTAATGTGTACTCTCATACACTGTTGGTGAAAGCATAAATCGGTACTTGCTTAAGGTCAATTCTAACATAACCACCAAATTTGAAATATGCATGGCACATATTACTTTTATAATTAAAATAATAATTTTTAAGTGTATTTTTTTCCCATTCTATCCTTCTAGGTGAAAGAGTACAGGATCCCTGGCTTCAAGGACCTCATACTTTAAAGGTGAAGGAGAAAAGAATAACTTGTGGTCTTTACATAGGGTGATATTTTAAAATTGTTTTGAGGTGTGTTTTCATATTATAAATATTAATTATAACCCATAATTATAGCCCACGTAGAAAGTATAAGGAGAGTCTAAGGGCTTCCCTGGTGGTGCAGTGGTTGAGAGTCTGCCTGCCAATGCAGGGGACACGTGTTCGAGCCCTGGTCTGGGAGGATCCCACATGCCGCGGAGCAACTAGGCCCGTGAGCCATAAGTACTGAGCCTGCGTGTCTGGAACCTGTGCTCCACAAGAGAGGCCGCGACAGTGAGAGGCCCGCGCACCGCGATGAAGAGTGGCCCGCGCTTGCCACAACTAGAGAAAGCCCTCGCACAGAAACGAAGACCCAACACAGCAAACATAAATAAATAAATTAAAAAAAAATAAAAGGTTGAAGCCAGATTGGAAAGCCATTTAAAAAAAAATTTTTTTGACAGTATGATAGTTTTAAAAAATGGTATCTCACAACATTGTAAATCAGCTATTCTTCAATTTTTAAAAATGGTATCTCATCATAGTTTTGTATTTTTTCTAATTATGAGGGTGGTGGATCATCACTTCATGTGTTTAAGAGCAACATTTACTTTCAAGGCTCATTATGTAAAGAGTAGTCAATATTTCCTTCCAAATTTGACTAGATATTTTTCCTTTCAATGAAAAGCAATAAAAAACCCTCCTACTGAGTTGTAGCTTTATAACAGCTACCATTAAAA
Organism: Monodon monoceros; assembly: GCF_005190385.1. Classification (NCBI taxonomy): domain Eukaryota; kingdom Metazoa; phylum Chordata; class Mammalia; order Artiodactyla; family Monodontidae; genus Monodon; species Monodon monoceros. Next base: position 56,941,070 of record NW_021703772.1, on the reverse strand, counting down.
TAAATAGATAGATAGATAAATAAATAAATAAAAACATTACAACACTTTAGAATATAAAAGCAGAGTTTTTCCACTTTTTCTGGAAGAATTCAAAACTTTATCTTTGGATTGTAACAAAGATGTGAAATTTCACTGAGATTATCTATTAGTAAAGTTGGAAATCCCCACAGTATATAAATGCTCAATTTGAATTGCTTTTCACAATTCCATGACAAATGCAAAAAAAAAAAAACCCAAAAACCAATAAAAAATGTTTTCCTTCAAAACAATAGCTGTGATATTATTCAGTAATAAAAAGTAAACTTCTAAGACTTAGAAAATCCCTCTTCTAATGAAAGCTTGTCTTTAGGGACCTTCTAACATGATTATTGATAAGTAACATAAGTATAGTATAAATTTTAATGCAGTATCCATAAATAACATTCTTACATTGTTGCTAAAGTTGTAACACCAATGTAAAAAAACATTATAAATGAATGTCAATAGTAATGTTTCCCTCTGTTCTATGTCATTTCACTGTTGGCATTAAACCATTCTCTTTCTTTTTTTAATTTTTTAAAAGTTTTATCGAAGTGTAGTTGATTTACAATGTTGTGTTAGTTTCTGCTGTATAGCAAAGTGAATCAGTTATATGCATATACATATATCCACTCTTTTTTAGATTCTTTTCCCATATAGGTCATTACAGAGCATTGAGTAGAGTTCCCTGTGCTATACAGTAGGTCTTTATTAGTTATCTATTTCATATATAGTAGTATACCATTATCTTTTTTTTTTTTTTTTTTGCGGTATGCAGGCCTCTCACTGTTGTGGCCTTTCCCATTGAGGAGCACAGGCTCCGGACGCACAGGCTCAGAGGCCATGGTTCATGGGCCCAGCCGCTCTGCAGCATGTGGGATCTTCCCAGACTGGGGCACAAACCTGTGTCCCCTGCATCGGCAGGCGGACTCTCAACCACTGCGCCACCAGGGAAGCCCTACCATTATCTTTTAATCATTGTTATAGAAGTTAGTCTTACTAAGTAAAATCTAGCACTTGAAATGTATCAAAAATCTTAGAACTTTTCTAGTTAGTTTGTATTGATAGTATGGAAATACTTAGTATTTTTAATATCTTTTTTGGCTGGGGGGGGGGAATCAGTCTTCTTACTCCCTACTTTCCACCCACCCAATCATCCTCAACCAGAGAAATAGCTCTCTCAAGTTACAGATAAGAGATGCCAATTAATCAATCCGGCTGGTCACTGGAGTGAAAGATGTCACTGCCAGATCCCCTGATAACCTGTATAGTGGCACAGACTCCTGGAATTGAAAAGGAGCCAGCTTGCGGAGTCATTTAATCCAGACCTCTCTCTTTCTGCAAGCCTCTGCCTGAAATGTCTAAGACAGATGGTTTGTCCTTAAAATTCACCAGGGACAGAGATTCTACAGTATTACTCTGGAGCCTTTTCTAATGTTTAATCACTATTACTGTCAGGTTAGTTTAAGCTCTTTCCTGCTAGTTTTTCCTCTGCAGACATGGAAAACAGTTGGTCAGCAACCTCTTTATAATCACCTTTCCAATAGGCAAAGACAGTTAACAAGGTGCCCTTCAGCCTTGTTTTTTCAAGTTTACACAATTTATCTTCTATCCATTTTTAATATATCAATATTTTATCTCTATATCACTATTTTGTCTCATTAAACATTTGGCTTACTTTTCATTAAACTCTTTTTAAAAATTTTTTTTTTTTTTTTTTAGCTGCATTGGGTCTTCGTTGCTGCACGTGGGCTTTCTCTAGTTGCTTCGTTGTGGTGCGCGGGCTTGTCATTGCGGTGGCTTCTCTTGTTGCGGAGCACGGGCTGTAGGCACGCGGGCTTCAGTAGTTGTGGCACGTGGGCTCACATTGTGACTGGGGGCTCTAGAATGCAGGCTCAGTAGCTGTGGTGCACGGGGCTTAGTTGCTCCATGGTATGTGGGATCTTCCTGGACCAGGGCTCGAACCCATGTCCCCTGCATCAGCAGGTAGATTCTTAACCACTGTGCCACCAGGGAAGCCCATCATTAAACTCTCTCCATTTGTTCTATATCACCCCTAATTTAACATTATAGTAAGTTCTTTAATTGTAATGTGGTTTTTAAATTTTTAATTATTGTAGGATAAGGTAACAACACTTTTGTTTATTCACTAAATAAGTACTATTGAATATTTTGTGCCAGCAAGAAAAAGATAGGCAGATCTCCTGCTCTCATATAATATATATTCTAATAGAAGAAATCAAGAATAAGCAATTAAAAATGGATCTATAATGTAATATAATATAACGCTATGATAAGAATAAAGCACCTTGTATGAATTAGAAAAAAGCTAGGCTGCTGTGATAGAGACCCAACAATAATTCAGTGGTTTGAAGAAAAGGTTTGTTTCTTACCAAAAGTCCACCCTGACTGCTTTGTCATCAAGAAGTTCTGCTCCATAAAGCCATTCAGGGATGCCAGTCCTTCCATCATGTTGCATCATCAAACGTTAGGTCATTGTCACTATCTTTATAGTATAAGCTGGGTGACCCAGAGTTCCAGCCAGCAGAGAGGAGAAAGACAGTATGGATGAAGCTATCCCAGGCCCAGAAATGGCACACATCACTTGCACTCCTTTCCAATGAAGAGAACACAGTTACAGGGCCACACTTGGCAAGAGAGACTGGCTAGACATGTGCTCATGAAGAAGAGGAGAATGGATTTCAGGGGGCCCAAATAGGGAGCTGCAAACACTGTCAACGTTGAGACTTCCCTGGTGGTCCAGTGGTTAAGAATCCACCTTCCAATGCAGATGCAAGTTCAATCCCTGGTCAGGGAACTGAGACCCCACATGCCATGGGGCTACTAAGCTCGTGTGCTGCAACTACCGAGGGCTGCCAACTACTGAGCCCACCCGCTCTGGAGCCCTCGTACCACAACTAAAGAGAAGCCCATGCGCCACAATGAAGAGCCTGCTCAATGCAACAAAAGATCCCACATGACGCAGTGAAGACCTGATGCAGCCAAATAAATATTTTTAAAATGTAGATTTGGGGTTTTTTTTTAATATAAAGAATTTTTTATTTCCCAGGACAAAGAGAAAAAGAAAATATTTTCAGATTTTCATTGAGTTGTAACAAATTCAAAAAATAAAGAATCGATTAAAATGGAAAATTGCCTATCAATGCAATGCATATACATGATTATATTTAATAAAAAATATTTCAAGGCAAATATATATATATATTTTTTTATATTGGAGTATAGCTGATTAACCATGTTGTGATAGTTTCAGGTGCACAGCAAAGCGACTCAGCCATACATGTACATGTATCCATACTCCCCCAGACTCCCCTCCCATCCAGGCTGCCACATAACATTGAGCAGAGTTCCCTGTGCTATACAGTAGGTCCTTGTTGGTTATCCTTTTTAAATATAGCAATGTGTACATGTCAATCCCAAACTCCGTAACTACCCCTTCCTTCCACGATGTTTCTCCCCAATAGCCTCAGATCCCGTTTTACCTCTTTATGTGTTTCTGCTTCCAATGTCAAACACTGGACTGTTTCTCAGAAGATGCTCTAGGAGCACTGGAAAGTTCTAGGAATTTACCTCCCCCCACTCTACCTCACCCAGGGGGAACTGATGAGTGCAAGAGTATGAAAGACCAGCCCCCTTACCCTCTGCTGTCAGGATGATTCTGAGGCATAACTTACATTTCAGAGTTCCCATGTAAGCACAGGCTGAAGCTACTCTCTATGGGAGTTGGCCTGAGAGTCATCCTTGCTTGGATGTCTTCTCTTTCCTGTCCTGCTTTCCACATCCCCTTCTTGGTTTCCCCCAAGAGTACTTTCTTAATAAATCACTTGAACATGAATCCTCATCTGATGATCTGCTTCTAGGAAACCTAATCTAAGACACAAGGTAAAGAGTTAAAGGTGCTGGATCATTTTCAGTGGCTTCACACATACGATCAAAAAGAGTATTTGGACAAGTATGAATGACTTAGCTAGCAGCTATCACCACTACTGTGGGAAAAAAACAAACAAACAAATGAAAATGTGTATTTCTGTTGCTAGGGGTACATTCATATACATAAATTTAGCTTTTGTGATGTGGGTATCTACAATTTGTTCAAAAAGTGCATGCATTTGTATCTTGTATATTATCAAATTAAGCTTCATAAAAGCAGTCTTCTAATTGGATCTTTGAAGATAAAGGGAATACAGTTAAGTTAATAGAGAGAATGGGCAACGAAAGTGCTCAGCGACACCTCAGCACTGGGTAACCCACAGGTACTTAGAGCCTTTCCAAATACAAGATATCATGGATTCTAAAGCACCGAAGAGTGACATCTTTTGGGGGCCCAAAAATATTGCATGTAATTGTTCTGAACAAGGGTACTGGTTGCTGAACCACAGGGAAAACCGTGCGGGCCTTTGGGTATGGGGAGGCAGAAGGACTGCAGAAGAAGCAACTGGCAAAAGATTAGCTGATTTAGTTTTGACTTTACTAAGTGTAACCAACTGTGATTCTCTTCTATAATCTTAATTAATAAATTAACACAGAAGTTTATGTTGCACAGTATTTTTTACAATAATATTAAAGTATGTAAATATGAGACATTTGTGTGTTGCAGAATTACTAGGTTTTGTATGAGTAATTAACACAGCAAGATAGAATTTTTTTAAATAGGTTTCTAAGTTAAAATATTGCCTTTGATAAATACAAAAATCAGGAACTAGAGATGCTAAAGTAAAATTCTACAAATTTTACCCTCTTGGAGCCCTGCAGACTCCTCTGAGGCCCTGTGGCTTTACTCACAGTTAAAATTGTACATTTATTTTTGTGCTTGTTTGATTAATGGCTGTCTCCTACACTGAACTATAGATCTGTGAGGGCTACTTTTGATCACTGTTGTATCTCCAGCATCAAATGCAATACCTAACACATAATAGGTACTCAAAAAAATTTTGTTGACCAAAAAAAATTCATGAATATATAAATACAGAATAATTTATATTAAATTTCAAATACTAAAATCTTTACCATCTAAAGTATATGGTGCAAGTATTCTTATACACTACTCTGTAAATTATAGAAAATGGATAATACAAATGATTCTTGTCCTTAGAAATGCAAATAAATTATATCCAGTAGAATGCAGTTGATTACTGCTCTATGCGTAGATCAGTTTTGCATCATATGTAAATGTATTTTAGCTTTCCATACTGCCCACATGTATGTGGTTCTTTGAATTCTCCTTTGAAATGCATATAACATTCTGCTGGTTCCCTCATTAATCAATGCATTAAATTAGATATTTGATATGTGTTTATATTTGTATGAGTCATGACTTTACCTTCTCTTAGAAAATATGCTTTAATACCTTAAAAACATCTTAAATAATACTAATAGCTTATTTATGTAGACAAAGATGTATTGAGAATGAACTACATGAACACTGTGCTATGTCTGAGCAGGAACTGAATATACATCTTTAAAGAATTTTACTAGTCAAGCTGCAAAGAGATTACTAAAAAAACTATTCTTACATATTTTGCTTTTTATCACTATTGTTAGTTCATGTAACAAAGTACTAGCACTTCACGGTATCACTCAGACCCTTCCCCAGCTTCTTAGGATTTGCACACTAGGAAAATGTTTTACAGAGACCATCCATACAAGTATTTCAAAATGTCCTGGTTTGCAGTTAAAGTCATTCTTTTATTTTCTGTTTTCTTTTATTATTGTTATTTTGTTCCATTTTATGTGCTTTATAACCGAAGAATTACTCAAAGTTGGAAAAAGAGACAGCTCAAGCACTGGAATTTCAACTCCATACATGTTCTGAAGAGTGCAAGAGGTTGTATTACGGGCGGGGGGCGGGGGGGAGGGGTACTAAATTACATACGATTTTTTTCAAACAAATGCCAAGAACTATATCTGCTAATAAGTTTTACCCAGCTTGGAAACCAAACTCAGCCACATAGTATGAGAATACCAGATATACGACAATAAATATTTTTGGCGTAGTTTCAAAGCTACATAATGCCAGACATAGACATGTAAAAGTAACGGCAAAAACTACAAAGATTATAAAAGAAATAAAGTCACAGTTCGTAATTCATATGATTATGTTCAATAGCAGGTTTAGACAGCTTTCACATAATAAGATCCACATGTAAAAGCATCAGCTTATTTTCCTCAGAAAAAGATAACAAATATTTAAATGGCTTTTAAAAGTAAAATTTTATTGAGAGGTTGTAAATGTATTTTTGTAAGCTGAAGGAGAGTAACTTAAATTGTCTTTTTGTTTCTATTTAGATACCCAACTTCTGCTTCCCTTTTTGTCATATAGAAAAGTTAAATAAGAAAAGAAAATGCGGTTTCAAAGATTGGGCCATCTCTGAATTACTGTCACTGTAGTCTGTATATTAAAACTGGAAAACACCATTCCCCTAAAATTAAATAAATTGTGCATTGCATTTAGAGAAAGGATGAAGGAAATATAGTTTTCAGATGTTCAAACCCTGATTTGACTACTGGGTACAGATTGTGGGGCTCAAAGCCAAAGTTAATAAAATAGTCCGAAGCAATTCCATTATATCCTCCATTGCAAGGTATCTCAGGCTGGTTATTTTTGTTTGTTTGTTTTTTTAATTTATTTATTTTTGGCTGTGTTGGGTCTTCGTTGCTGTGCGCAGGCTTTCTCTAGTTGCAGAGAGCAGGGGCTACTCTTCCTTACCGTGCGCGGGCTTCTCATCGCAGATGGCTTCTCTTGTTGCAGAGCACAGGCTCTAGGTGCGTGGGCTTCAGTAGTTGTGGGACGTGGGCTCAGTAGTTGTGGCACATGGGCTTAGTTGCTCTGCAGCATGTGGGATCTTCCCAGGCCGGGGCTCGAACCTGTGTCCCCTGCATTGTCAAGCGGATTATTAACCACTGCGCCACCAGGGAAGTCCCTCAGACTAGTTTTTAAGTGCAGGAATTCTAGCAACATTTTGTGCTACTTGGAATATTTTATTTTGGACCTAAAGACCTCAAACTAAATTGCGTTTGTGATGGGTTTGATTTCCAGAGATAAAAGAAGCATACTTTTGTGTTTTCCTTCTGCTTAATTTATAGATTAGAAATGATCAGCCATCAGGGTGGGCTAATGAAAAGCAAGACTAAGGGGAAATGCTAGTGAAAGAAGGATGGAAGAAACTGTAGAATCTGAGATAAACTGTCAGTCCCTTAGGCAAGATAAGCCAGAACACCACAGTGCCAAGAACAACTAGCTCAGATTTCAGTTCTCAGTCACAAGCAACACTGCGAATTGAGGTTTAGTTTTTAAAAAAGGAATTTTACCAGGATGGAAAATAATAATTTAGTAGGTGAACTGAAAATAGTCACATTTTAAGATTTCATAGTAAGTGCAATAAAATATTTGTAAGTACTATATGTCTATATTGTATTGATTTTTTATTTTGTTGGATAAAATATAAAAAATGTTTTTGTTTCTGATCAACCCAGTGAAAACTTATAATGTAGGATAAGTTATGTGGCATCTCTACCAACTATTATAAAAGGGAAAAATAATGTTTTGCAAACACATATTTTCCTTAGTTCCAAGTTTTGCAAGAAAATTTTAAATACCCCTCTAGTAATGCACTATTTGTATTGAACACATGTGTAATGCATTGGTGGGAATATGCACTCTTACTTAGATGTGGGTGAAAACGTTTGTTACAAAAAGACACTTTCACATTGAGTTCTATCCCCATTTACACATGGATCCCTTTAATGGATGTTGAGAGTCTCGATTTATAACTTTTAATAGGCTCGTTTACATTTTGCAAATCTCTACCTTTGAAATAAAAATGTAGTGATCCACCCATCTGCAGACAATTAGGACCAGCAGCCAAGTATAAAAGGGTGGAGAACTTTTAATAGGTGTTTATAGATTGGAAGCACCGACCCCCTTTTAAATGAAAGAGGCCTAAGAAGAAATAGTAAGTGTTAAGGATAACCATGAAATTCATTTAACCCCCCAAGCAGAAGATCTGTTATCTAAGAATTGACAGAAGTCTGCACCTTCTAACTTAAGGTTCTTAGCTTGAGTACTTAGCAAATGTACTTAGAAAGAAATATCTTATTTAGAAGTGTTTTGATTATAAATTCTTAGCCGCTTTAAGGTCAAAACACAAGCCCACAGGAAGACCAACAGTAAGGTATGTGATATAAAAACAAATATTTCCATAAAACCTTTGCCCTAGCAAAAAGGGAAATTCTTAGTAGGTTCAAGGTGGGAATTTAGGGAATAGTATTTTTTTACAGAAAATACTGGTTAGGCGTTTTATATAGGGCGTTCTGCATTTGTGAAGGGATAATTTGCTCTAAAATATGTGGGCAACCAGCCTAAATTCTCTAATTGAGTAGTTTGCTCATAACCCCAGGCCATTAGGTGAATGTAAACTGTTACAGGCTTAGTAAGAAAATAGTCCCATTAGGATTTTTGTATTTGTATGCAGTTGTGGGTTAGAGTAACTGTTTCCAAAATCATGGATTAATGAAAAGCTCTTTTTTCTGAGTTTGCAAATACCAGCTTTGAAATGCTCAAACTCAAATTAAGCCAAGGATTCTTTTGTTGTTGTGGTGGTGGTTTTACAGTTAAAATTCTTTTTACAAGATCAAGTCTCAGCTATAAGCTCCATTGTAAGTTATCTAAGGAAAGTTAGAGATATTTAATTGACTGGTCGTTAATAAAGGAAAGCAGCCAAATTTTCTTTGATACTGTCATTCAAATACTTTGCTCACATCCTAAAATTCCCCTCATTGGCCACTGCCAAGGAACTTGCTGCACAGAAAATGAGTATGACTTTTAAAAACTAAAGACTAGTGCACAAATTCAAGAAATGTTGTGTGCATATGTTTCATTTAGTACATGTGCGGCGGGTAAGCTCGTATTTCTGTGAAGGAGAAGACAACTTTATGTGCTGCTTCTTGCATCCAGTCTTGGGCTCCTCTCAAAATGGATCCCTTCAGTTAAACAGTCTACTTCCTTTCCTGTTGCATGATTCCTGTTAACTCATCACATTGTTTCTTACCATGCATAGTATACTTGTACAGCAGGGCAAGGCAGGAACCCAAAATAGACTATGTAATACTCCTTTCAATCAGTAACTGTAAAATGCAGAAGAAATTCAGTCAAAGGAGGAAAATATCTGACCAAATATATCAGATAAATTATATAGACATTCAAATTGAGATAATCCATGTCTTTTTCGTGTCTCCATTTTCCCACTGTAATTGGCTCATGTACTAAGAAGGTTGTGGATACTAGTATTACATCAAACCTTCTTTTAAAAACTGAATTACACAAGACCTTTTCTTCGCAATTAAATAAATAACAAAATCACAGTTAGAGTCCAATACCAATCTCTTAGGGCACCTGGGGCAGTGCTGGGTGTTTTCATAGGCTGTTTAACTTTTCACTCTGTCAAGTTTCCTTTTTTCCATTTAAAAACTTCCTATTTCAGGGCTTCCCTGGTGGCGCAGTGGTTGAGAGTACGCCTGCCGATGCAGGGGACACGGGTTCGTGCCCACGTCCGGGAAGATCACACATGCCGCGGAGCTGCTGGGCCCGTGAGCCGTGGCCGCTGAGCCTGCGCGTCCGGAGCCTGTGCTCCGAAACAGGAGAGGCCACAACAGTGAGAGGCCCGCGTACCGCAAAAAAAAAAAAAAAATTTCCTATTTCAAATCATTTTAACAGTACAGCAATACCATAAATATATATTTGCCTAAACCATTTAGTTGAGAAAATCAGAATGATGTGATATGGGAGGAAATATAAATATAAAAAGAAATTCTAAGAAGGAGATACTAAAGCAGAATTGTTCTGAAATGACTTGTTGTAAGAAGTGAAAAATTAAATTCACATACACAGGAGGATGTGAAGAAAGAAGGGATTTTTAAGAGGGCCCTGCTCTACCGTGAAAGTATGTGGAAACTCCATATCTTGAAAGAATGTACTAAAGATTTCTAGAATAGTTGGATAGTTTTGAATAGCTTTCTTAAAAACTTTCTAAGAGATATAACAAAGAGATTGTATTTATTATCTTCTTTGGATTGAGACTGAACCTTGAATACTTGCATAATAAATTTTGGACAAGCTGAGAGATGAGATTTGCTGAAAGAACAGACGATAAAGGAAATACAAATTGACTCTAGTAACAACGAAATGGAGAGAAAGGACTTATCTTCAAAATTCTTCCCTTAATTTATCATTTTCAAAAGTAATAAAATAATACTATAGAGAGGAAAGGCAGTGATTCATCAGATTTTTTCACATACCGGTTTACCAATATTTTTAATACTAGCATAGCTATGAATTGTGTTAAGAGCAAAGTGAAAATATGTATGTAGATATTTTCATGGAGAACAATCCCACTTGGAGTGCCCAAAAGACAGTCGAATGTTAATGAGGGCTGAGACCTAACAGAGAAAAAAAAATCCATAAATATAAACATACAATTAGAAACTATCTGCATATAAAGATGCTTCAAGAGGATCCTAGATGACTTTTTAGAAGAGATATAGGTGGAATTTTAAAAGGGATAAATGCCCCATCCTTCTTAGTTTCATCTTGCACATAGAATACTTTTAACAAATATTTTTTTAGATGAATTAGAAAGAAAGAATAAAAGCAAGCTAATTACGATAAATATCTATTTTGTAATAAAGAAAATACTGTAAGTCTAAATATTTGCTCTTTCAAGTTTACAAAAATATGGTTTAAAATAGGTTCTTGGTAGCTAACTGTTGAAGCCAGGTGAGGGGGTTTCATTTTCTCTCTTATATAGGTTTGAAATGGTCCATACTAAATATTTTAAAAATGAAAAAGTGTATTCCTTAGGGTCTGTAGAGTAGATAAAGTGGCATTTGCAAAATTCATAGTTAGTAATCAAAACTTGGAGATTACTGCGGAATTTCACTTCTAGGAGAGACTTGTTGGGGGAAGGGATAACAACATGGGGTCTGCTCTGTCCAGTGACGGTGAAACAAGTAGGTGGAATGAGGCAGAAAGGGAAGGCAGAGGGAGGGGCAAAGCAGCCGTTTGAAGCCTGGTGGCTATTTCAATGTTACAGGAGTTTGTTCTTCTGAGGCTTCACCACCTCATTAACCTATGCGTCATTCTGAAGTCTTTTGCCATGCTCTCATGATGAGAGACTCGCTCGCTAACAACACAACATTTTAAATACAAGCTCTTCCCTGGCGTCGCGGTGAATTAATTTTCAATTAGCTTTCATTAATGAACTTCATTTTTATGGGTCTAATTGCTGTCCCAGCTTCAGGAAATTCAGCAAGTCCTTTGGTGGTGTGAGAGGGGGCAGCTGTAGGAGTCAGGAATATCTTTGGCCCTTTGCAGAAGACCTTACTTCAGTCATCAACCAAAACAAAATTTATGTCTAAATTATAAATCGAACGTGTACCAGTAGAATCCATGAATATTTTCTGGGGTCTGTAGAGGTAAGTTTTATTGCTAGCTTCACCCGGTGTTTATTTTGTATCCCAAAACCAGACTCAAGAAGGGAAAAAATTGAATTTAAATAGAAAAATGCTCTGGGCTCTGGCACTCATCTTTCTATACCTTCACTTCCTCTCATGGAAAAAGGTTTAGTCCAGATTGTCGAGATCCAAATAATATGCGCCTATAATAGGTGGCAAATGATCGCAAATAAATCTAACACAGAAAGACAAACTACACAGTAAAACCAACGTTCTTGGGTTGCTAATGAAGGACTAGTAGCCTGGATAACACGCCCACACACCAAAACTCTAGCAGCTTCTTAGGAAGAGTGTGATACTCTTGTGCCCAAAGACTGTAAGGTTTCTATGCTCTTTCCACTTCCATTAAAAAAACTGGCAAGGGAGAGCCGTGATCTACTCCCACCCTGTAGCCTAAGACTTTGCCTTAATAAAATTTAATAAACATTTTTCTTTCTCATGATTTTTCCATGAAAATGCTAAGTCTGTTGATAAATTAATCCTGTGGTGTTTGCTCTTAAGGAGGCACACGCTTTTGAAAGTACACTGGGATTTTAGAATTATAAAAATGTATTGGGCTTCCCTGGTGGTGCAGTGGTTGAGAGTCCGCCTGCCGATGCAGGGAACGCGGGTTCGTGCCCCGGTCCGGGAGGATCCCACATGCTGCGGAGCGGCTGGGCCCGTGAGCCATGGCCGCTGAGCCTGCGCGTCCGGAGCCTGTGCTCCGCAACGGGAGAGGCCACAGCGGTAAGAGGCCCGCATACCGCAAAAAAAAAAAAAAGAAAGTATTAATTCCATCTTGTTTCTTTGACTCAGAAATAAATAAATCCTATTTCTTAGTTAATGGAGTTAATTCTTCCTTTCACACATAAATGATTGAGCATTCTTTTAGTAGGCATTTATTGAGTGCTAATTTATTCATAATACCAAGATCTTCAGGATCATAATCTAAAAAACAAAAACAAAAACCTAGAAGATGTTCTAGTGAAAATATAAAATAGTTGAGATGACAAAAGAGGAGTGTATGAAACTGTAGAACAGTGACAGTGACTGATGAATCAGTGCAAAATAATGCAGTAGAAATTTTAAGGGGAAGTACCCAGGGATGATGCTGTAAAATTTAATTGCTGTTTTATTATTTTTATTTACTTTCTTCATCACAAGCAGTTTCTCTGCATTACTGATCATTTTATTGTGAAAACAAACTCAGATTTTAATTCTTTTTAAATGAGTAGTATCTTATAGACCGAAGCATTTCCTAACATTTAGTTCCTTATCACAGAAGGGTGTAAGGATAAAAATGAGAATCTTGGGGCTTCCCTGGTGGCGCAGTGGTTGAGAGTCCGCCTGCCGATACAGGGGACACGGGTTTGTGCCCCGGTCCGGGAAGATCCTACATGCCGCGGAGCGGCTGGACCCATGAGCCATGGCCGCTGAGCCTGCGCGTCCGGAGCCTGTGCTCCGCAATGGGAGGGGCCACAGCGGTGAGAGGCCCGCGTACAGCAAAAAAAAAAAAAAAAAAAAAAAAAAAAATGAGAATCTTGTGTAATGATGTAAAGAAAATGAATCCCCCCAAAATCAGCAAGAAACTAGAAATGTGAAATACTTTATAATGTAAGTCACTTTTAAAGATCTGGAACATCACAGTATAGATTAGAATCTAATCCTGGAAAATATAAAAGGAACAATAGATCATAAAACGGAATTAGTGATGTACAGGATCAAAACTAACCCTCAGAAGAAATAGGTGGCCCATCTGTTAATGCAATGAATAAAAGACAATTTGTCAAAGCCCTGAGAGGTGTTTAATCTTTAATAAATTTATGCATTTTTAACAAAATATTGTGTATGTAATTGGTTATGAACTTAAGATCTGGAGTCTGATGATAGCATAATAGAAAGAGCTCAGATTTTAGACTCAGACAGACCTGAATTAATACCATTTCTGACATATATGAACAGGTTCTTGGGCAAGTTTCTTAGCTTCTCTGAGTCTCAGTTTCATTATTGGTAAAGTACAAATAATAATATTGCCGACATTATAAGGATTTTTGTGAGGATTAAATGGGATAACTCACGTAAAATGTTTTGCACATGGTAAGCACTCAATAAAAATGAACTATTGCTATGATATGTACTTAGCTAAACATTTGGAACCAAGCAAGATTCTCTAGGCAGATAAGGAGTTATCTTACAAAATCGTCTCATTAGTGGAGTCTATAGAATATTTTTATTAAAAACTACTAATAAATTTGGAGACATAACCAAATGAGAACTATGTGACTGCCATTACTTAGGCTGCCTGGTGGTCAATTAAAAAAATTGATGAGATGTCATCAGTTTCCAAATCTCAACTTCTGGCACAATAAATCAAGTATTTAATATTATTTTGCCTTCACAATTCCACAGAAACACCAGATTATTGGATTCTACCTTTTGTCCTAAACTCCAGGTTAAATCAACAATAATGTACATGTCCTGTGTCTTCCCATGAATAAAACATAAGTGGATATTTATGTGGTTTTATTAGGTCAGCTGGGAAAATAAACTCCCCTGCAGCCATCTACCTGTTTTCTACATATTCCAATAAGGAAAACGTCAAATTTCTTTGAAAGAACCACTGTGAAACTGACCTCTGAGTACATTTTTCTAAATTCAACATAATAATGCTTTTTTAACATAATACATTTGTTTTTAAACATTAAAGGACTTTTTCAGGATTCTCTAATCTGAGTCACAATGTTCTCATAAGATGAATGATTTTTACTACTTTTTAAAGAAATAGCCATACTTAGTAGCTGAAAGTCAAACAGTAATACCAGAAAATAGTAATGAGAGAGAACGGAGAAAAATTATAATTCTCACGCTGCAAAGTACTTCATTTTAGGTGTAAATAAACTTATTTACAAAACAGAAATAGAATGACAGATGTAAAAAACAAACTTATGGTTACCGGGGGCAAAGGGGGAGGGAGGGATAAATTGGGAGATTGGGATTGACGTATACACAACACTATATATAAAATAGATAACTAATAAGGACCTACTGTATAGCACAGGGAACTCTACTCAATACTCTGTAATGACCTATACGGGAAAAGAATCTAAAAACGAGTGGATATGTGTATATGTATAACTGATTCACTTTGCTGTACACCTGAAACTAACACAACATTGTAAATCAACTATACTCCAATAAAAATTTTTTAAAGGCCGAAAAAGCCATTTTACCTGCGCTACAATAATAGAATATTATTGCCCCCATTCTAGCCTAATAAAATATTGTTTTGTTTTCTTTTTTTTGAAACAGTAATACATGTACATAGTCTCAAAAATTGAAAAGTTCAAAAGGATATGCTCCCTCACTGATGTCCCAATTTAAACTTATTTATGTCCCAATTTAAACTTATTTCTTAAATTGGGGCATTATGCTGTCATGCACATTATAAATGTAATTTTCCATTGATTTTCCTGATAGATAAAAACTTTTACTTCTGACTTAATATATGTAGTATATATATTATATTTTATATTTTAATATTAGTTGATAATGTAGTATATTAAATCAGAAGTAAATTAACAAATAGGACTTAAGTTACTGCAAGTCTTTCATGACTTTTAGTTTTGAAGAAAACATCTAACATAAGAAGTAGTCTATTGTACTGTAAAAAGACCATTAAGAAAAGTTTTAAAAACCATTTTACTTAAGGTTTTATTTATATGAAGTCAAAAGGAGAATTGAAGCAAAAACCATAAGCTCCTATCTAGCCAGACCGAAATAACCAGAGTTCTTTGTACTCATAGGCAATAATTCATGTTCCTATAGATGGCCCTACAACTCCACAAGATGAAAGTGCCTTCTGAAGCACAACGCAGTAGTTATGTTTGACTTAGTCTCAGTATTAAAGTCATCTTATTATTTCCTTGAAATGTATGATCCAGGATTAAAAGTTTCATATGTGTGGCAATGTCTTCATTACTCAGAATATTAAATTAATCATAATATTTCATTATCCTCAAGTTCTTTTAAAAAGGAATTTCCTTTAAGTTTAATGTGGAAACAAGAGGACCTGTGGAGAGAAGGGAAGACAATCTTCGCCTACACGACGTTATGAGTAAGACCTCTGTCCTTATTCTTGAGTTCAGTAGTATTAATATTGCCTTAAAGTGTGCTAAGCAATTTCATCTTTTTTTTTGTTTTTCCTAATAAATAAATTACATATATAATCAAACATTCAGATGTTTTCTTAATAGATTTTGATTCCACAAACACATCATTTTAAATGCATATAAATGTATTTTAAGTGATTAAAGTGCAGCTCTTCAGATATTTTCTACAAGGAAAAGTACTTTCCGTAAATACAGGTTATTGTGCTAAGATATCTTAAATGTACATTTAACATTTATGGTACTCAGTTTTACAAGTTAACGATTTAATGCCATTTACTGGTTTTTTTACATAATTTAACTCATTTCTTCAGAGCTAGTTACTTCTATTTTTTACATCCATTTTAATAATTATGCATTGTACATGGTTTGAATAACCACCTTAAAACCTCTCTCCCTGAATCTAATTTAGAAGCTAAATTATTAACACAGAAAACTGTTTTTAAAGTTTCCTATGGAAAAATTTTAAAATATTTTATGTATGCTTTGCTTCGAGTTTTAAAAATGTTTGGAGCAGACTAAATTGTTCCATTATCAACCATTAAATTTATATATATATATATATATATATATGCATAACATTAGAATACTTCTATTTTGACAGATAGAAACGAAAGGAAGCAAGGAAATGCACAATTACACCAGAAAGATACTGTGTCATCCAACACTCAAAACACCGCAGGGTACGTTAAGAGAGCCATTAAAACAGCATTCTGCTGTGTTCCAATGACATAAGGTAGGCTTCCAAAATTAACAGAGTATTTTGCTGCCTACTGGCTTATATCACAGTCTTAATAGTTTGGGGGGGGTTGTTTTTGCAGAGTTGGGCATTTAAAATGTGTTCTGTGTTTTGATAAGTACTTTTGAGAGTTTATGAAGCATTAGTCTCTTTAGGTATGTGATTCTGGTTAAGAAAACAAAAATCCACTTCTGTTTTCTTTACAGTTCTCTCCTCCACTCCGTGCCTCTCTCTCCTACTTGTACATTGGGGTAGTCTCTCTGTTCTCTTCCTCTCAGCCAAACTGAATTTTTTAAAAGAAATTTAAAAAATAGATTAGGAAAGATACAGATTTGCTTGGCTGTGCTATCTGTTTCTCATGCCTGACCTAATAGGTTGTGAGTTCCCCTTGACCTTTCACACGTGCAGCAGCATCTCCAATTTTGTTCAAGACATACAGGGTTAGCTCTGCCTCAGCACACCCTTGACACCCATGACTGGAGTCACTCTTACTTAACTTCAGCTTGGTAAAATACTCAGTTTATGCCCCAGAATGTGTTCACTATATAAATCAGATTTCAATAGGATTCCAAAACAAAAATGTATTTCTAAGCCATAAGGAAAAGTGTAGAATCTCATCTCAAACTACACATAGTCAGGTCACTCTGTGGCACTGACTGTTTTCAAAATGAAATGAAGGTTTTCAGAGTCATATAAACTCAACCTCCATGTCCAAGTATACACTTTCTAAATATTAATTAGGATACTCTGTGTCTTCGATAAACTGTAGTGGGGTCTCCTTCTCCAAATTTCCAACCACCACCATCTGGATCTGAAGCATCCATTGGCCATTTGTTCTGCCAGGTGTCGAATTTCTTTTTGAGAGTGTTATATTGAGATTACTGAAAGAGATGGCAGTATTACTTAGCTCTCTGTTCCTCACTTACCCCCAGAGGGATCAAAGGGCAATACATATTTTGAGGTCAATTACTCTGTCTCTTTGGTTTAGAATGATCTTAGTTATGCAATCTTCAAGACACAAAAGGTAAAGGAGTTTCTCTGCACCTAAAATTACTGACACCACATGGTGAGAGATTCCAGCCCTGCCAAATTCTTCTTCTGTGGTGTAACACAACACAGCACAGACATGGGTTCACAAGGCAGAGGATAGCTGGGGTGCTGTTAGTTGCCTTTAGCTGATGTTCTGCTCCTGGAACCTGGGGAAGACTCAGACGTAGCATGTTTAAAACACAGGCACTGGGTTTAGATGGCCTGGATTCAAATTTCACACATTGCTAGCTGTGTGACTTTGGACCAGTCAATTAAGCTCCTTTCTCCTCTATAAAATAGAGTTAATAACAGCATCTACTTCATAGGGCTTCGGTGTGATAATGTGTGTAAAGTGCCTAGCCCCTGTGGTGAGCATTCAGTAAGTGTTGGTTATTATTATTTCATTCATTCATTCAACAAACACCGAGCACCTCTACAAAGCATTTTACAGATGAAGAAACGGAGACACGGAAATCTTGGGCAGTCATCCCAAGCTCCTGTTGAAATAGGACTGGGACACAGCTGGCCTACTGTCTATTTTCATCTCACCAGGGCGAGATGGTTTTCTTAGTGGGATATTAAAAACCCAACTTAGATTTGGGAAACAGCCAGGAGCTTCTCAAAAAATGAAATATTTCATAGAAAAGCCTATTTCCTGTTTCAGTTTTGTGAAGGGTGTAATGAATTCAAACATGTCTAAAATGTTTTCAAGAGCAGAACAAAATAAGACTGTGATGTAAATGTGACCCACAAAAGAAAATGCCAATAGACCCTGCAGCCACATAAAAATCCATCTTACCTGTGTCTTGCATGATCTAACAAATATGCCTTGTTGTCAAGTGAGGGCCTTTTAGTTCTTTAATTGTACATATTTTCTTTATTTCTTCATATAATGAGATTCTTATAAATTTTAATCAGTAGTCAATAAGGGCAAATAATGGGTGAAGGGGAGGAGGAGATGATTTGAATTGACAATTTATTTTCTCGAATGAGTGCTACTCCCAGAGATTGCCTAACAAAGTAAAGTTTTTATACTAAATAGATTAGCCCACATCCACCCTACCAAACGCTGATTTTAGATTTCCTATGGAACAAATACTACTTAAATCTTTAATTTCCATATTACTACTACTGAGTTGAAAATTTCAGGCCCTATAAACCCAGAATAAGTTAAGAATGGATAAAAGACTATGATGAAATCAAATTAAATATAAATTTCTTCACATATTCTAATAGGAGTCTAAACATATGATACTTTGGTTGTTTCTGCATAACAATGCAAAAATATGTTTATGTTAAAAAGTGATAAAATCAATAACTAGTTAGTGTGGTCATGAAAACACTTCAGTGTTTATTCAGGACCAAAACAACTATGAGAATTCCCACCGAAAGCAGAGAAAATAGTAATGTTAAGGCTGTCCAATTAATTTGACCAAATTTTATAAATGCTCTATAGGTGGATTTTCCAAACATCTTTAACCAGATGCTGAGGTTTGATAGATAGAGTAGACCTATACTTCATGAAATGAATATTTCAAACTGTTGAAACTTGATTTTTCCTAAATCCCTCTAATTGAAAACTGTACCAAAATTAATATGAAAATAAATTTTGAAACAGTCAGGAGTCAAAATGTACATTTTGAATGACAGCAGTTCTACTGGCGTATAATCATTTCTTTAGCACATATAAAAGCCTCTTTATAGCCCTGGTTCCACAATTGTGCATTTCTTTTTTTTTTTTTTTTAAATTTTATTTTTGGCTGCGTTGGGTCTCCATTGCCACGTGCAGGCTTTCTCTAGCTGCGGGAAGTGGGGGTTACTCTTCGTTGCAGTGTGTGGGCTTCTCATTGTGGTGGCTTCTCTTGCGGCGGAGCACAGGCTATAGGTGCGTGGGCTTCAGTAGTTGTGGCACGCGGGCTCAGTAGTTGTGGCTCGCGGGCTCTAGAACACAGGCTCAGTAGTTGTGGCACACGGGCTTAGTTGCTCTGCAGCATGTGGGATCTTCCTGGACCAGGGCTCGAACTCGTGTCCCCTGCATTGGCAGGCGGATTCTTAACCACTGCGCCACCAGGGAAGCCCTGATTGTGCATTTCTGATGCAGATAATTTATTATAAGAAAAGCAAGATAGTTCTGGTCTGTGTATTTAAAATTTGTCTGCTGTGAGATATAACCTTGATTATAAAAGAAAGTAGGAACGAATATTGTTACAAATGACAAGACTTTTTATGCAAAACTGGCATTTGACAGTGTCATTTACAATAACAGTGAGTCTTTTAAACCATGTAATTCTTGGAATACCTTATCTGTTGCAGGTGATACTTATCAGTTTTCGATCACATTGTAACAAAGCTCTAAGCTTAATTTCACTTTTGTTTCCCCTGCCTGTACAATAGCAATTTTGAAGCTGATCAAAGTAAGATTTCTCCTTATTGAATAGGAGTTGAGATTAATCCATTCATTCACTTCACACTTTTTCATAGAGTGCCTATTATGTGCCAGCTAGGGACCTATGCTAAGAAAAATTCAAGGTCCCTGCTCTCATATAGCTTAGAGTCTAGTGGAGGAACCAGACTTTTAACAAATAAATGCACAAATAGGTGTATCACTTAAAGGTGATAAGTTTTATGAAAATTAGAGGGGTCCATGCTTTAGACGAGGAAGATTCTAATTTAGTTTGAGAGATCAGGGAAAGCCTCTCTGCAAACCCGACATTTAAGGTAAGAACTAAAGAAAGAATATGAGTCAGCTAGGTAATCTAGTGGAGCAATGCAGTAGACTTTGTGATTGCTTCTCTCCATACCCCTCACCCCGCATACCCCTACATACATAGTACACTAGCCACAGGTTTGGGCTGGTATAGAGCCCTCCCCCATCTCAAGGACTGGGCCCAGATTGGTCCAGTCAAATCTTCTTGCCATAGTGATTGGTTCAGAGTTGGACTAGCTTAAGCCAAGCAGTTCATGCCAGACTTCATTCAGGTTGAAGTAATTGGTTCATCACGGGCATGTGACCCAAGTTGGATTAATCGGAATGAAAGTCAGAGCTTCTGTTTGAAGGTGAAAGGGAAAGAGCTGTTTTCTCTTCCTGGATGTAAACAAGAACATGTAGCCTGGGAGCTAGTGGCAGCCGTCTCTCTACCATGAGAAAAGCCAGCCTTGAAAATAAAGCCAACACACAGGAGAGGGAAGAACCAGAATTATCACAGTGAAACAGAGCCCTGATAGTATTATGAACTGAAGACCAAACCAGCTTCTGGTCCATTCGTCTTGGGTTTTTTATTAATGGCGACCAAAAGCACTCTGTTATAGGTAAAGAGGATTCCTGACAGAGAAAATAGCCCATGTGAAAACCCTGAAGCAGGAAAGAAGGTGATACAATGTTAGGCACTTCCGGTTTCCAACATACATCCATTCATATTCCCCCTAAGAACACTAGGCTCCTGGTCAACTCAAAGCTACACTCATATTGTTTTCTCTGGTGTTTTTTCCACCTACAGTCTGCCTAGGAAGTACTTCCTCCTTCTCCACAAATTCTTCTCTAACCATTGTTACCCACAATGATGCTATTTATCCTAACTGATCCTAGCCAACTTCTTTCAAATTTCAATTTCAGCATCTGCTGTATCACTCAACCTCCCCTTCCAACCTGTTCTCCAATGCACTTCTGCACCTTCACGCCTTTGCCCAACATATATTTCCTCAACCTGGACTGATCTGTCTCTTACACTGTCTGTTGAAATCCTATATATTCTTCAAACATCTATAATTCCACCTCTCTTGGAAAGCCTTCTCTAATCCCCTAGTAAGACATGAGCATGTCTATTTCTCTCACTGATTGTCCTTCCTTAAAGACAGGGACCATCTTTTATTCAACTTTGAGTTCCCACTGCATTATTACAACAGAATAGACACTAGAGACACATGTTCATTGAATGAATAGTGGATGACTAGATGGATGGATGAATAGATGGATAGATTCCTCTAAATATACATAAGTATATGTATAAAAGTTCTTAGAAAAAGGAACCATAGCTAATGTTTACTCCTCTCAGTACATAGCAGAATACACTTGCATACTATAGGATCTAAATATAAATATTTTTGAATGAAAAAAACTTACATATGAGGTGCTAGAATTTAAAATAATCAGAAGTATAAGAATTTAAGCAAATCTGTGTTTGATGTTTTTCTCTTTTTTTAAACTGGAAGCTACAGAATGTCATTTAGCCACTTTTCCTTTAATGCCAAGAGTTACGCACATTCTTTACTTATGAGCTACATCATCAGAGCCATTACTAAAGTCACTGATATAAAAGGATAGGGAGCTAATAGAAAACAGAAGTGTTGTTCATGTGGTAAGCACTAAATTTTGGTAAATTGCATTTAAATAGCAAATAGCTTCAGCTGTAAATACTAGACTAAAAGAATAAAGACCAATATTTACTTCCTTCTTTTTCAATGACAAATAGGCTTTTATGGTGAGAATGTCTTTCAATAGATCAAACTGGAAACTTAATTGCTTTATCATTTTCTTTAGAGTAAGTAGCTTCAGATTTTTAAGTTACGTAAAGATTTTTGGTGCCACTCATACAATGTTTGGTGGGAATATAATTGGTACAGATTTTTTGAACGATAATTTGACATTATCAAAATGTAAAATATGCATAACCTTTGACCCATTGAATTCACTTTTAGGAATCCATCCCAAATAATAAACTGGAACACAAAGAAACATGTACGAAAAAATGTTTGATGCAATATTATTATTAGAGATAACTAGCCATCAGTGTGGAAATGGTTATATAAACTAAAGTATTTTGATACTGTTCTGCTACTAAAAATAATGAAGTAGATGTGTAAGTATTGATATGGAAGAATGTCAGTGATAAATTCTTGCAGAAGCTGGGTGGTGAGTACTTACTCTTCTCTCTACCTCTCTAAATGTTTGAAAATTTCCATAATACAGAGGATTTTTAAAATACCATCTAGAGTTCCACTTCTGCTTAGGATCTATAAAGCTTCAAGAGAACATCACTCTTATCCTAAGAACAAGAAAAACCCAGATAATCTACAAAATCATAATATTTTGAATCCATTAGAGACCTGAGTACACAAGGCCACTAAATGAACTAAATTCCAAAGAGTTAAAAAGCCCTCCAAGGAAAAAAGAGAACATATAAAATTTACCTTTGGCACAGCATGGAAGGAAGGATTGGCCACCATTAAGGTAGGTAAGAAGAAAACAGCTAAACTTGTAACAAATTCTTAAAGGCCAAATGTGGGCTAGTGTATCAGTTTAGAATAAACGGGAACCCCAGACTTCTTCAAGGAACACTGCACTTATTCCCAAGCTCTTATCCACCAGGTGATCACAAGAAAGATTGGGGGAAGAGCAGGAGGAAGGAGAGAGTCCCCTTTGGGGGCTCAGGTATTGCAGGTAATGATCGTCTCCCACTGATCACAGCCCACTTCCCCACAACCTTCTCTCATATAAAGCAAAGGCTTTGAGAAGCTAAGGGGCAGAAAGAGAGTAGCAAAGCCTGCCATGCAGGGACCCAGGCAAAGATCCACTGCTTCTGGGAAAAGGGTAGAAATAAAAGCCCCTTGCCCTAGGGGAGAGCTATGAAAACCTATGGGCCTGAGATCCTGCATGAATACAAAGCAGGGGTTCTCTCCGCATAGCGGAAGAGCAGGAAACTCATCTGCTCAAGACTCAGTACAAATGTCCTTGAGATCCACCCATAAATTTCATACGTTTAAAAGAACTAACTTACTTAAATTACTAAAATTATCTCTTCTATTAAGGATCATTTTTCTCTACATGAAGTAATCAGATGATAGTGGAGAACTTTGCAAGTAATCAGAAACAGCTAGTGAGCGATCCTCCAAATCAAGCTTGAGAGGATATATTCTCTTCACTTTCAAAGAGGAGCTATAAAACTGATGGTGATTACATTCTAAGGTTGGGAAGACTGCGTCTACTAGTAAGAATTTTTTCCAAACAGTGTTCTCCTGTAAATATGGTGTCTTGGCTTATTGCAGGCAGCTTGATGCAGGAAAAACATGACCTTTGGTATCTCCAAGGCCTTTAGCTGTGGGACCATGTGCAGAATGCTGAGCATCAGTTTCCTCATTTGTAAAACAGGAAGTAGGGGAACGTAATGCTTACTCATGCAGTTGCCTGTGAAAATCAAATGAGTACAGTACACAGCCATTAAAAAGAATGAAATAATGCCATTTGCAGCAACATGATGGATCTGTAGATTATCATACTAAGTGAAATAAGTCAGAAAGACAAAGACAAACCATATGATATCACTTATATGTGGAATCTAAAATGTGACACAAATGAACCTATCTATAAAACGAAACAGACTCACAGACATAGAGAACAGACTGTGGTTGCCAAAGGTGGGGGGGATGTGGAAGGGAAGGAGTGGGAGTTTGGGATTAGCAGATGTAAACTATTATATATAGGATGGATAAACAACAAGATCCTACTGTATAGCGTAAAGAACTATATTCACTATACTGTGATAAACCGTAATGGAAAAGAATATGAAAAAATATATATATATGTATGTGTGTGTGTGTGTGTGTGTGTGTGTGTATATAAAACTGAGTCACTTTGCTGTACAGTAGAAACTAAACACCACACTGTAAATCAACTATACTTCAATAAAATGTTTTTTTAAATGAGTTCAATATAAAACAACCAGCCCTGCCCTTGGCATATAAAAGACACACACTACAAATGCTCGGTGCCTTTTCTTCTCACCCCAACACTACCCTATTGCTGCATATTTTGTCTTATGGACTTAGCCATTGTTTGCAGATCTTCTTGCTACATACCACTCTTAGACAAAGACTTTGATCTAGTAAGCCATATTCCTTGTTCCTTTGCACCTGGCTGACCTGTGAACTGCTCTATGTCTTATCTTCTTGCCCTTCTGCCTCAAGGCTCCAAGACATTTCTTCAGCCCCCCTTCAGCTCCTATCATAACTGTATATGTACGTTTGCTGATACTATTTTTAAATCTTACTATAATAATTGTCATTAAGCTGAAGTTACTTCTCTGCCGTAGTGAATAAATGACACATGGGAATATTTCTAGGCAACAAACTGCCCTGTACTTAGACATTTTCTACATCCTAATTCTTGATCAATTCATCTTCCTTCTTAAAAACAATACTGTATCCAAGCTAGAAAAGAAGTTAGAGGACATCTAGCTCATCCCCCAAGAGAGGCCAGTTAGCCAGTTAATGACAGGGCCAAAATTGAAACCCAAGTCTCCTGCCTCATCCCATCATTATAAAAGCAAATCAGCTAAGTGATTTTAAAAATCAAGTAACTGTGCTCTATATCATAATTAAAGATCTCTAAAATGTGTAAAAATCCCATGGTGAAGGTTTTTATGGTGAAAGCACTTCAAGACCTCAGAAGAAAAGAAGCCATATTAATCCAAAGTTGCAGCAGCATTAATTATTATTGTTATTGCTATTCAAACAATTGAATTGTTTTAGTTAATTTTAATACTGTACTCTGTTGGATTAAAGATGGCCACACATTTTTTGCTAGCCCTCCCCTGGAATCTGGGCTGACTTCAATGGCCTGTGTGACCTATAAAATACAACAGAAGTGAGGTCCTAGGACTTCTAAAGCTAAGTCATAGGAAGTCTTGCAGCTTCCACCTGGGTCTCTTAGAATCCTCTTTCTGAACACCATGATCTGGCATGTAAGAAGTCCAAATATACAACTTAAAAACAAAAACAAAATAACTCAATTTAAAAGTGGGCAAAAGACTTGAATTAACATTTCTCCAAAGAAGATATACAAATGGCCAATAAGCATATCAAAAAATGTTCAGCATCATTAGTCATTAGGAAAATGTATATCAAAACCACAGTGGGGCTTCCCTGGTGGCGCAGTGGTTGAGAGTCCGCCTGCCGATGCAGGGGACACGGGTTCGTGCCCCGGTCTGGGAGGATCCCACATGCCGCGGAGCGGCTGGGCCCGTGAGCCATGGCCGCTGAGCCTGCGCGTCCGCAGCCTGTGCTCCGCAACGGGAGAGGCCACAACAGTGAGAGGCCCGCGAACCAAAAAAAAAAAAAATAGAATAGGGAAAGGCAGAGGAATAAGAAGGAGGAGGGGAGGAGGCTGTCCTAGCCCTATGCCTTGAGACCCTCACAGGAGAGGCCACATGTAGGTGCTCTGGTTGACAGACCTGGCTGATCCTGACGGTCCAAGAATCCCTGCAGGAGCCAGACACGTGAGTGAGTCTGTCTTTGATCCTCCAGAGCAGCCTAACCTCCAGCTGATTACCTCTGAGTGACCTCAAGCAATGTCGCTTGGAACTGAGGAATTCCCCAGCTGAGCCCTGCCCTGCTCCTCAGAATCAGAGACATGATAAATCAGTTGCCGTTTTAAGCTGCCAGGTTTCCGGGTAATTACACACATGTAATTCTTTAATTACATGAGAATCTTTGTGGGTAGGACTCAGTCCTCAGGAGTTTTTAAAACTCCCCAGTACTTTCCAATATGAAGTCAAGGTTGAGAACCACTGAAATGGAGGAATGAGGCATGGAGAAATCTTTAAAATTTCCATCCAGCTCTAAAAATTTTTTACCTTAGCTCCTTTATCAATGCACTGGAAGAAGGTGGTCCTCTTTTCATGCCATGGACCTTGGTCCCAAGAAGCATCTGAAGAGTGTAGCAGCTCCAAAGCATTGGATGGTGGATAAACTGGTCAGTGTGTTTGCTCCTTGTACATCTACAAATCTCCACAAGCTGAGAAAATGTCTCCTTCTCATCATTTTCCTAAGGAACAGGTTTAAGTATGCCCTAACAGGAGATGAAGTAAAGATCTGCATGCAGCAGTTCATTAAGATTGATGGCAAGGTCCGAAATGATATAACCTACTCTGCTGAATTTATGAACATCATCAGCGTTGACTAGACTGAGAGAATTTCCATCTGATCTATGACACCAAGGGTGGCTTAGCTGTTCATCGTATTACACTTAAGAAGGCCAAGTACAAGTTGTGCAAAGTAAGAAAGATCTCTGTGGGCACAAAAGGAATCCCTCATCTGGTTACCCATAATGCTTCCACAATCTGCTACCCTGATTCCCTCATCAAAGTGAACAACACCATTCAGATTGGTTTGGAAAGTGGCAAACCACCAACTTCTTCAAGTTTGACACTGGTACCCTGTGTCTGGTGACCAGAGGTGCTAACCTGGGAAGAACTGGTATGATCACCAACAGAGAGAGATACACTGGTTCTTTTGATGTGGTTCCTGTGAAAGATGCCAATGGCAACAACTTTGCCACCTGGCTCTCCAACATTTTTGTTACTGGCAAAGGCAACAAAATACAGATTTCTCTTCCCCAAGGAAAAGATATCCACCTCATCATTGCTGAAGAGAGAGGCAAGAGACTGGTGGCCCAGTGGGTGGGTGGGTAAGCAGTGGGTGAAATGATCTCTAAGTGACATGATTGGAAAAGTATTTTTACTTAAGTAAAGATAATATGGCATGAATATTGAGTGAATAAATATTGTATAACCTGATACCTCCAAATGTTATCATTCCTTTAATAAATATTTATCACACGCTGTGTTCCAGGCATTCTGCTTGACACCACAGATTCCAAGAGTAGTTCAGTATTCTAGATAGTGGGGGGCAATCAAAAAGAAATACAGACAGTATTCAGTCTCAAACCAAGGGAAGAAATGGAGTGGTCAGTTCTCCTTGGATGGGGGGAAAGAGATTCAAAGAGGAAATAACTTGAGCCAAGTCTTCAAGGATGATTTGCTGCTTAATGAAGGTAAGGTGCAGGTAGTGGAGGGTAGAGGAAGGACATCTCCAGTTGCCCAGCACCCTGGTGCCTGACATTTACAGTAAAATTATTGATGTAATTAAGTGGGGACCTCTGTTTTGGTTAATTCTATGACATCAGTGAATGACTTTCCTAAAAGGGCTTGGCTTATGAAGGAAGAAATGGTTCACAGGCAGTGTGATAGTACAACAAATAATAACAACTACTAGTTATGAGGCGCTATCATGAGCCAGCACTGTGCTAAGCACACAATGTTCATGAGTTCAGTGACTTCTGATCTCACAAGCAAACTGCCTCAGGATATTCAGGGACCATAATGTGACAGATGATTTGGATTTGTTCCATGTGGTCCTGGGTTAGAACTAGGGTCAATGAATGGAAGCCATAGAAAGACAGACTTCAACTCAACCAAGGGAATAGCCACCAAAGAGGCTATACCAGGATGGACTGAATGACTTCTGGACAAAGTAAGTTTTCCACTTTTAAACATTTTAATACCTTTCTTTGTAATAGCTTTTACTCCCAAACTACTTAGAATTAAGAACAAGTGGCAAAGACAGAATTTAAAGAATTATTTGAGTTTGTTATTCTGCCCACCCACAGATAAATCTCTATTTCCTACAAGACGAGCAAGCAAAAAAAAAAAATAAGGAGAGAGAACCTCTTCACTCATGTAAAATTGTAAAATGCAAGCGTAAGCAGCTCGAGCACATTGAGTTCAACTCGGATATGCATAAGTTAGTAAGGTGTACCTCACAAAACTCTGGGACAAAGTGGTACCTGAAGCTTCTGCTTCAAGCTCAGTCCCCTCTTCTTCTTGTAGAGCTAGACTGGTGCCCAGAGTGCCGGTTCCAGCTGGCACTCCCTTGCCCAGGTGGGTTCTTGTCCCCTGCCGTCCATCTATGGAGTCTACCTACCTACCCATATGCTTTTGACTCTGAACCTCTTGATTTGACAGATGGTTTTAACTTCAAATTACAAATAATCTTCTCTCTGAGTACTATCTCAGTCCCTAACTTATGTTTAACATTTTAGGTAATAGCCTTCTGTTCATCATCTTAGGCAATTTACAGATTTAAACGTATCCTGTGTATGTGTGTGTACATGTACGTAGAGACGTGTGTTCTAATACAAATAACTTCTTACTTCATTATTTTCTCACAGAACATCCTGAAAGAGGAGGGTAGAAAGAGGAAGCCTCCAGTGAACTGAGGTTTCCTCACACTCCTAGCACCATTACACCACACTTGAAGGACTCCATAACCCGACAACTTGTAGAAATGTTGAAGAAGGGCCTCCAAGTGCCAGGTGGGTAGTGGAACTAGATTACCTGGAATTGCTCTCCTAAGTCTAAGAATCTGTAACTCTCTGGTAATTAACTTGAGTTGAAATCAGCCTTGAAATGGGACTATTTCCCATCTCTGTCTTTCAGTCACAAGTCATAAATCATCATGGTTGGTTTACTGCGATCAGTGAAGGGGAGGGATTGGGAGAATCAGAACCCAAATGAAGTCATTGATTTATGTTTGGTTGCAGCCAAGATTACAGAAATGAATAAGACATGGTGCTATGCTCAGGAAGTTCATAATCTAGTAGGGGAAACAGAGCCATTCCAGATCATTTTAGAACAATGTGGCAAGTAAAGTGATTTTAAAAAAGATGTATACAAGGTGTCATGGGACCACAGAGGAGGGGCACGCAGTCAACGTGGGCTAAGATGCAGCATTTGGAAATCATCTGGAGGAAGTGATTACTAAAATGGATCTTAAGGGAATTTCCTGGCAGTCCAGTGGTTAGAGCTCAGCGCTTTCATAGCCGTGGTCCCAGGTTCGATCCCTGGTCGAGGAACTAAGATCCTGCAAGCTGTGAGGCACAGCCAAAATATAAAATAAAATAAATAAAATGGATCTTAAAATAAAAATAGGACTTACCCTGGCATGTAAAGAGAGACATCAGCACTCTGGTGTTGTGTTGTGTTGTGTTGTGTGTGGAGGGGGAAATTCTACTTTGGGACAGAGCTGTCAAGGCTAGCATGGGTGAGAGATGGGGCTGGAGAGGACACTAGGAGCCAGACCACAAAAGGCTTAAATGCCTCATAAGGGCATCTGGGCTTTACCTGGCTGGCAGGAGGGAGCCATTGTTGGGTCTTAAGCAGGAGAATGACCTGGTCAGATACGTCTTTCAGATAACTCTGGCATGGCTTTGTAGAAAATTTATTTCAGGAGACAAGACAGGAGGCAGGGAGTAGTTAGGAGACTACAGTAGTAATCCAGAGAGGAGATGATAAGGGCTTGAACCTGAGTGTTAGTAGTTAGGGGAAGAAATTAAGTTGAGAAATATTATTACATGGTGAAATTGGAAGGCTCAAAAGATGGTTGGGCATGGTGCGGGGTGTGTCCAAAAGGGGTGGATTAGGGACAGTTTCCAGGTATCTACCTAGTGTCACTTCCCAAGTGAGGTATTTCTTGGCCACCCTATTAAAACTACATCATCCTTACCAACATTCCCTATCCTCCTTCCCGGCTACGTCTTTCTCTATAGCTCTTATAACACATTATACAATTCTATTACCATCTATTTCCCCCCACTAGACTATATGAGGTTCTTCAGGGCAGAGATTTGGCCTCTTTGTTCACTGAGCAATCACTGGAACCCACGATGGGCTCAATAAACGTCTGCAGACGGAATGAATGTACAATAGTGGTACTGAGAAGCTGAGAAAAAGAATGCAGGAAGAGGAACAGATTTAGAGAAAAAGTTGAGTTCAGTCTGGGAATTTCTAGACTACTCCAGGCAAGGCTCTGTAGGAAAGATAAAGTTCTACAGAGTCTCAGAATGTTAGATCTGACAGGTGCCCCAAGGACAGTTCTACACAGTTCCTTCATTTGGGGAAGAAAGAAACTGAGATCCAGAAAAGTGATGTGCCTTGTCCATGGCAAGACAAACACTAGCCAGATACTAGCACAGCTAAACTGAATGCCCAGCCTCCGGCTCCCAACTCCAGACCTCTAATGTTTGTGCCTCACACTGTCTAGTTTCTGCTGATCAGAGAGATACCCAAAAATCGCTTGCCTTTGACCTTCAGCTAGAACTGAACCAAACTGTTAAATGACTGTTTTTTGGGGGCCAAGTTGACCAATTACTCCGAGAAAGAAAACTTTGAGCCTGAACCAAAACTTTGAGCCTGAACCAGGCTGAAGATGTAGCAGCTGTGCTAGAACGACAGCTTTGCCTCTATGCCTCATACCAGACAAGGGGTTGCTTGAACCACTTAGTGATCTCATTTTTATTTAATATTTTTAAATGGAAGTATAATTTACACACAGTGAAATGTACAGATAATAAGTAAACAGGTCAATGAATTTTGACAAACATATACACCCCTGTAACCACCACATCAATAAAGATCTCTCCTGCCTTTCTTGGTCAAAGCCCCTTCCCAGAGGCAACCACTTTTCTGATTTCTATCACTACTTCATATAAAAGAAAAAATGCACTATAGATTCTTCTGTGTCTGGCTCCTTTTACTCATGTCTTTTAGCATCATGTCTGTGTGATTCAGCCATATTACTGCTTCTATCAGTAGTCTTTTCCTACATATTGCTGAATAGTATTCCATTATATAAATATACCACACATTGTTTACCCATTCTCCTATTAATAGATATTTGGGTTATTTCTAATTTCTGGCTATTGTGAATAAAGCTGCTACAAACATTCTTGTTTAAATCTGTTTATGGACATATGTTTTCATTTCTTTTAGGTAAATATCTAGAAATGAGATAGCTGGTTCATAGGGTAGGTACATGTTTAACTTTATACAGAACTGCCAAACTGTTTTCCAAAGTGGTTATATGATTTTACATTCCCACCAGCAACGCATAAGATTTCATTTCCAATTGCTTCATATCTTCACCAATCTAGGTATTGTCAAGCCTTTTCATTTTAGCCACAAGAAGAGTCAAATAAACACAATATATTTTTCAGTTTCTGCCAGCACTTTGGAACATTCTATTATTATGCAGAATTTCATACATTCACTAAAGCATTAGATGTACCCATCACTCAGTTCAATAATTATCAGCTCATGGCCAATCTGTTTTCATCTCCATACACATCTATCCCCTCCTCCCATATTATTTTGAAGCAAATCTCAGACATCATATCACTTCATCCATAAGTATTTCAGTATGTATCTCTAATACATAAGGACTCTTTTTAAACCTAAGTAAAATGCTATTACATTTATTTTTAAAACAGTAGTACTTTAATATCATTAAATATTCAGTCAATGTGCAAATTTCTAATTGTCTGAACACTGTCACAAATTATTTTGTTCAGTTTGTCTGTTCAAACCAGGATCCAAATAAGTAGGTATATTACAATCAGCTAATATGTCTTTTGAGTATCTTTTAATTCAAAGGTTCACCCTCCTTTTCTTTTACTCTCCGCAATGTTTTTGTTAAATAAATTGGATTGTTTGTCTTCCAAAATTTCCCACAGATTGGACTTTGCTGATGCATTATTTAACATATTCCTCTGTCCACTGTATTTACTGTAAATTATTCTTTGGATCTAGGAGCTTAATCATATTCCAGTTCAATTTTTTTTTAGCAAAACTACCTCATATTTGAATTGTGTACTTCCATCAGGAGGCACATAATGTCTGTCTCTCTTTCTTATGTCAACACTGTTGAGGCTCAATGCCTAGATCATTCATTCATTTTGGGATGCAAAATGGTGATATTCCAATTCTATTCTGTCTTCATTTATGTGTTGAGATATTTCCATAAAAAGAAACTTTTTCCATCTACTGTTGGTTACCCTGTGGTACAATTAATATAAAAAAAACAGAATAAATTCTTATTTCCCTTTATTTACCAATTTTTTAAACAATGAATTCTCTAGCATTCTTCAATGATAACCAATTAGTCTGGGACTTTTTCTGTATTATTAGGATGAACTCACATATTTAAACATATTTGGTGTGTTTCAGTCCATTGTACTTACCATTTTTGATGATAATTTTTTTCTGCCAATCAAATTACTTAATCCACTGACAAATACCATTGAAAAGTATTACTATGTTTCAAATGGCTTTTATTTTCAATTTCGTACATGGCTGTCTTTCTAATTCAAATAATTACACAGTATACAGCAGTGTTCTCACCAGCAGCTTTAGAGAGCACCCACTCTGTCCTGGCCTCTTGTGTAAGCTTGTCAAGAAGGAAAGTTCCCCTGTCATGGACTTAGCTTGTGCCATCCTACAATACAGCAGGGACACCCAGAAGGCTACTAGAACTTGGGCAGCAGAGCAGAGAGGTATTTACTACAGCCCTGAACCTGACTATTTGGGTTCAAATCCTGGCCTACCTATCAAGCTTGGTGAAGTTACTTTATGTTTTTCTGCCTCATTTTCCCTACGTGTAAAACAGAGGGTAGTAGCAGTACCTCAGAGGGATGTACATAAATCATTATGATGATTAATGAGCTAATAGATGCAAAACACCATTTGCCTGGCATATTGAGCACTCAATAAATGAACAAACTTATTACTGCTCTCATCATTCAAGCTAAACCTGGATTTTCTTTAGAATTCCTAGCCCTACCCATGAGTGGAGGTTTCAGGCTCAGATGCCTGCAGGACCCCTCAAAGTCCAGTCTCTACTCAGAAGAAAAACACATCAATTAGTAAGAAGCAGTTGAACTATGACATGCACTAACTTTCATAAGACACAAGAGGAAAAAGAAAGCTATGCTCTCAGTATACAATCCTTATTTGTTTTATCATCTTAACTCATTTTTCTTGGAGCCTCTTGTGTGCCAATTGGAAATATCTACTTTGATAAAGACTTTAAACTTCAGAAAGCACTTTCACCCACATTATCTCGATCCACTTAACAGTCCTGGATAGAGGCAGGGTTTATTATCCCCATTGACAAACAAGGGAGCTGGCAGTGACTTGCCCAAGGTCACAGAGTCAATTACAGGCACAGCAGGAACCAACAGCCAGATTTTCTGCCTCTTTTACAGCAGCTTGAGGCCACCGTGGCCTCCTCTTCTCATCCATTGATTTATTAGTCCAATAGCTATTTATTGAGCATCTATTTATTTGTCAGGCACTCTTCTAGAACTAGCATGCTGTTGATATAGCAGCAGATACAGCAGTGAAGAGGAAAAACCCCATGGACAAAAACTCCTGCCTTCGTAGAGTTTACTTTCTAGTGGGAAGAAACCAAAAACAAATCAATGCTATGGAAAAGCAGAAAGCAAAGAAGAATAATAGGGAATGTAATAGAGTAATAAGGAGGGGTTACAGCTTTAACTAACTGGTCAGGGAAGGCCTTACTGAGAAGGTGACATTTGAGTCAAGTGAGGGAGGTAAGGGAGGAACCTTGCAAATATTTGGAGGAAGAGCTACCAGGCAAAGAGAAGTGGCAAAGGCCCTAACTGGGAGGCAGGCCTAGTATGTTCTATGAACAGCATGGAGGTAACCTTAGCTGCAGTAGAGGCAGCAAGAAAGAGACTAGTGTCAGGACCAAATTGTTTAGGGCTCTGTAAGTAATTGTAAGGCCATTAACTCTTTTTTTTTTTTTTTTTTTGCTGTCCGCGGGCCTCTCACTGTTGCGGCCTCTCCCGCTGCAGAGCACAGGCTCCGGACGCACAGGCTCAGCAGCCATGGCTCACGGGCCTAGCCGCTCCGCGGCATGTGGGATCTTCCCAGACCGGGGCACAAACCCGTGTCCCCTGCACTGGCAGGCGGACTCTCAACCACTGTGCCACCAGGGAAGCCCAAGGCCATTAACTTTTATCCTGAGTTAGATGGGATGCCATTGGAAGATTATGATATAATCCTTAACAGGAAGTGAAATCAATAATAATATATGATAACCCTAAGATAACCCAGCAATTCCAATCCTAGGTATCATACTCACCAGAAAAGCACAGATATGTGCACCAAGAAACATATACAAGAATGTTCATAGCAGCATTATTCAAAATAGCCAAAAACTGGATATAACTTAAATGTCAAACAACAGAAGGACAGATAAATACACTTTCTTTATGGATGTTATATTTCAATGATGTTTATTAAAGAAATAATAATAGCATGAACAAATGAAAGGTCTATGATATCTACCCATGCTCAATAATGATTGAGCACCTACTATTACAAGGCACTGTTAGCCACTCTCAGCTTAATTATTGTATTATTATTATTGTACCACGTACAGCAGACCCTTGGGGAAGGGGTCTTAGTTCTCTTGATAAAGTGGTAGCAAGTTCATCATTCCGAGAACAGAGGTCTAATGCTAAGCCCATCCACCCACCTGTGGTCCAATAATCAGGCAATGATGAAGGAAGGCCCTCAAGATAAACACCTCTTCTTAAGAGCTAAGATCTGCAAAACCTACTCAAGCTCTTAACAAATACTTTCAATGAGGCACACCTGAATGGGATGTCTTTATCAGAAAATACAATCAAGAATAGATGATTAAAAAAAAAGAATAGATGATAAATAACTATAAGGAAATATATGACCTTAATGTAAGTTTTTTAAATTTCTAGTTGAGAGTAGGGTAGCTTACAAAAATATTTCACATTTCCTCAGCTGACTTACAGTCAAATCTTTTTGCCTATTAATAGACCAGCTATCCATCTGGCATTTAAATCCCATCTTCTAGGACAGGGGTCCCCAACGCCCAGCATGGGTCTGCGGCCTGTTAGGAACTGGGTCGCACAGCAGGAGGTGAGCGGCGGGTGAGCCAGCAAAGCTCCATCTGCTGCTCCCCATCACTCCCCATCGCTCCCCATCGCTCACATTACCGCCTGAACCATCCCCCCCATCGCTGGCATTACAGCTTCATCCAACACCCCGCCCCTCATCCGTGGAAAAATTGTCTTCCACAAAACCGGTCCCTGGTGCCAAAAAGGTTGGGGACCGCTGTTCTAGGAGACAGGCTGACAAGGTGAGTTTCTTATATTTTCAACTAAGGAATATATAGAACAGGTCATTAAAACCATACCCTCAAAGTCAGACTGTATTAAGCCAAATTACCTTAAATATGGCATGTTTTAGTGTTATCTTCTACATCTTTCTTTAATGTATTATATGTGAATGTTTGTAGCGGCCCATAAGATGTGTATTACAATGGCAGGAGCATTTGATCCCTAAACCAAGAATAAAGTCACAATAGAACCAAAACTCAGATGGGTAGGGGAAAAAAACAGAAATGACTCTGGAAAATACTCAGGGACGTAGGAAACCCAGAGCTTAAAGCAAACCGTAAAACACAGCTTTCTAATTCTGAGGTGATAGTGGTGAACATCTGTTTACCAGTTAAATACAATGCCATTTACGTGAGGGAGTACATTTAATGGACAAAGCATTAAGATCATTGAAGGATGACATGTTTTGTTTGCAGTAATGTGTGACTGCACAGCCTTTCCAACCAGCACTCATGTCCAACATAACTGAGGAGCCCGGTGAGCCCCTCCCATTACATCAAATTCTCTCTGTTCAAAGCCTGTGTCTGGCAAAGAAAACAAAGCTGCCCTGGATGTCCATGTTGTGAGCTCCAGAACCACAGAGCAAATGGAAGATTCTCCTTGGAGATATTTTATGTGGAGGAGCCACAGAATCTAAAACCATGAAAACTAATAGTTTAATGACTTTGAGTTTTTATAGTTATTTCAATCATCATTTTAAAAACATAGAGCCAGAGAGAACTTTTCTAAACACCTTGACTAATAAATCGTCAGTGTTTAAACAACAATTACATTATGAAATGGAAATTAGCTGTCATGATCAAGCCATATGGCTAATATAATTGATTGGTTCATATTTTTAAGAGGATGGAAAGCACAACCCAAAGAATAACTAAATAGCTTTTACAAAATTAACTAGAGATGATAAGTTCTATTTTGCTGGGGTTTTTTATGTGAAGAACAGAGAAAAAAATCTTTGTTATCTCTGATTTTGAATAGAACCCATGAATTTAAAAGTTCAACGATTTGATTAATTAAAGAACCCTTCACACAAAG
Organism: Monodon monoceros; assembly: GCF_005190385.1. Classification (NCBI taxonomy): domain Eukaryota; kingdom Metazoa; phylum Chordata; class Mammalia; order Artiodactyla; family Monodontidae; genus Monodon; species Monodon monoceros. The sequence goes on along the minus strand of NW_021703772.1, from coordinate 56,904,727 downwards.
TGGAAATTTTCACATATATAAATAAAAAATAGATATACATTTATGTGGGGGAAAGAGACATTAAAATGAGAAGCAATACAAATATTCACTTCTATAGTTGACAGCATGAGAAAAAAATAGTTCTGGGTTTTCTCCCTGTTTTAAAAGTACACTGCAGCATATCTGGAGTAACTCTGCAGTTATATAATGTTTGACTGTGTTTTATCTGCAGCCCTCCTCTAATACATGACAATTTCCTACATTGATACTGGAGAAACTAAGATGTGTTTACAGAAAAATATCCCTTGGCTTGATGGGGACCTGTCTTGAATTTTAAAGTGGCAAACGGGGCACAGTTGTCCCTTCTCATATGAGTGTCCTGAACCCCTTCCCTGAAACTGGGTTGAACCTTTTCTTCTGTTGAGCTCAACCTGAATGAAAATAAGCTCTAATCAGTCTGTAGTGGAAATGTATGTTTCTCCTCTTTGCTTAGGTTTTGTTGTGGGGGGGTGGTTATTGTTGGTGTTATTGTTTTTAGTGAATTATTGGCTCTATCCTCCTGGGTTGCCAGTGTAAAATGCTTCAAATAGATTATTTCCTTTAACGTTCACAAAGATCCTTTAAAGAAGCATTATTACTATCATCCCCATTTTACAGATGAGGAGATTAAGAATCAAAGAGTGTAGAATCCACTACATTGTAGAGTGGCAGAGGTAAGAGGACAGATTACTTCTAAGCCCGCATTATTTTCACTGGGCTATCTAGAAAGAGAAATTTGTCCATTGCTATTCTTTGCCCTTGGAAATGGGTTTCTGGAAGGTGGGAGTGGCAAATGTTGCCTTAACTTTTAAGACAGGCAGGGGTGGGGGTGGGAAGGAGGGGTTTCACAACAAACGGAGCTGAAAGGCACAAACCTGGGACTTTTTTGTGTGTGTGTCTGTGTTGGGTCTTCATTGCTGCGCATGGGCTTTTCTCTGGTTGCTGCGAGCGGGGTCTACTCTTCATTGCAGTGCGTGGGCTTATTGCGGTGGCTTGTCTTGTTGCGGAGCACGGGCTCTAGAGCGCACGCTCAGTAGTTGTGCCGCATGGGCTTAGCTGTTCCGCCACCTGTGGGATCTTCCCCGACCAGGGCTCGAACCTGTGTCCCCTGCATTGGCAGGCGGATTCTTAACCCCTGTGCCACCAGGGAAGACCGCAAACCTGGCCCTTTGAGTTATGGAAGTGGAAAGGAATTTTTCTCAAATCGCTTCAGCCAAAGCAGGCCTGGCATTTTTAAGCCCACTGGCCTACTTTTGAGCACCCACTCCTATGCAGCATTTCATATCCACAGATCCTGAGTCCACTGGGTCTCATCCTGCCTGTGTGTTAGTGTAGGAGAGAGAGGATCTTGGGTTTGCGCTGAGGTGTGCTTTATGGAATACCTTCTAAAAGCAAGCCCCACACTACTTTTTGTGTGACATGAAATAACTCGTGAAATCCTTAGGACACCCCCCGCTCTGAGGTAGGACTGTTATTTATCCCCATTATACAGAGAAGGACACAAAGTAAGGTCTAGTAACTTACCCAAGGTCTCAGAGCAAATAAATGATGCAGGTGGAGGCGGGAGCTGCAGACTTGCCCAAGGGGTTCCCCGGGGCCCCTCTCAAGCCCACGCTGTTTCACTAGAGCTCTCCGTAGTGCTGGCCTGGATTTGGTACAAGGATCTTAGCGCGGCCACTAATGGTGGGGCAGAAGACCGAGGGAGGAAGACGGAGGGGGAGGGGGAGCACCCCAGGGGCAGGCGCTCTTTCGGGGACTTGAGCTTCAATAGTCCAAGTCTTCGTTTACTAATGAACTTTAGAAAAGCAGCTAGACGGAGACACTGGGCGTCGCCAGAGTCCCAACTTCTACTGACACTTTGCCATGCGGTGGAAGGCGCAGGTGGACGCATCTGCCCGCCCACAAAAACGGAGGCCCTTGGGGCTGTGTGACGTTCAGGTCCGCCCATTAGAAAGCGGTGGCGCGTTACAGAAAAACCCCTCCAGTGTCCCGGCTCTTTGGAAACGTGAGGCCCTGCTCTCTTTAGAGCAACGTCTGAGGGGCCAACACTTCGCAGAAAATCTCCGGATGTTTCCGGGCATTCCCGGGAAAGCTTTTCTAACCGCCAGTCCCCGTTCACGGGTACCAGGCCTGCGGGGCCAGAGGTTGGCGCGTTTACCACCGGGAAAACGTTGCGCCCAGCTCGTCGCTGGGCCAGCCCTGCCCCGGGGCTCCTTTTCGGCCCTGCCTGGGCCGCTGCCGAGACCACATCCTCACTCGGCGCCACCGGCCGATATGCTCCTCCGACCCTCGCTGCGCAACTGAGTCAGTTGCGAAAGGCGCAAAGTCCAGGGCCGCTCCCAACAAGCCCTCGGCTGCCTCTGAGTACGCGGCTGCGGACCCAACCTTGACATTCCCTGGTTGCTACAGGATAGGAGCGCGTCTGTGACCTTTTTTAGCTTCTGTTCCTTCAAAGAAAAAGAGAGACAGAACCGAAGGTGGCTGTGGGACCAGGAGTGACCACTGGGCCAAAACCCCACGTTTCTTTTCCTTTCCTTTGTCTTAAAAAAAAAAAAATCCTCTGGCCCTACTAGGCCGCTAACGCCTAAGGACAGAGTTGTGCGAGGGCTGGGAAGCCCTCGGTGATTTTCGCCGGCGCCGGGAGTCCGGAAGCTAGTAGAAGCCAGCAGGGACGGACCTTCCTCGCGTCGGGAGCACCAGGGTCGGGCCCCGCGGTCTTGTCCCACTTCCGGGCCTGCGAGGCTGCGGCGAGCCAGGCTCGGCCGGCCGGGAAGGGTAGAGACAATCAGGCAGGGCTCTGCGCGCGCCGGGCGCCTGGCCTCGCCGCTGCCCTCGCGATAATGTGAGACCCTTGCAGCGCAAGCCGGCTCCTGCATCCTGACCCGCGCGCACCAGTTGGAGAATGGACTCTCAGCAGGGCACCTCGCCACTTTTAGGGCCACGTTTCTGAGGGTCTGGGCCTCTATCTTTTCCCCACTCGCCAGCCGCCTTTGTCCCTCAGCTCCCAGAAACCGCGCGGGCCCCCGCGAGCTGGGGAAAGTTCAGGTTTGCGCAGCAAGTGGAGGGCAGAGGTCAAGAGTTCTGCCGGTCACCCGCCAAAGAGGCGGCAGGGACTCCAGGAACACAAATGAGGCCTGCCACTTCTCAATTTTCAAAGTGTGAAAGTTTCTAATGCACAGAGTTCATCTGGGTTCACTCTCCATGATAAACGCCAGCGACCTACTAAGGGGACGCTTGTAGGTAGGACTTCGTTAAGGCCAACCAGGAGCAAGTCTGACTGCAGGCTTTCAGGAGTCTCCTAAGGAGGTCCCTAAATCCTCCGGGGGAAACTAAGGTTTCACAGAAGATTCCAGAAGCTTAAACCTGCACTTGCCTGGCACAGCTGGTGGCCCCAGCCTCCTGGGTCAGCAGCTCTGCCTCACCTGGAACTCTCCCCATGTCCCACCGGTCCCCTTGGATTACTTGCATTGGGCTCCCCAAGGGCAGACAGTCGGGGTCCGCTTCTGCCGGCTCTCAGGATGCTTCCGAGGCGGGGCGAACAGCGCTAGTCCCAGCTTGGGCCCGCCTACCCCCACCCCGCACCTCGGGCCGGGGTGCTTTAAGAATATCTTCGCTTCGCTTGATGGGACGACCGCCCATCCAGCTGTCGTGTCGCCAGCGCCGGCAGCCCCAAGCCCCTGTAGCCCGCTGGGTCTTGCGCACCCGCCCTGTGCGGTCACCAAGCGCAGCCCCAGTCCTGCCTGTACATTTCAAAATCACCAATGGAGGCTCCGACGGGAAACAGACGTAAGAGTCTCACACACTTGAGAGTGCCCAATCCGGATCTCCAGCCCAGCCGGCCTTCCCTCCTGCCTGCAGGCGCCAGGGATGAGAGGGAAAATAACGACAATGGCTATCACTTACTGAACACTGACTACGTGCCCAGCAAACTTTAAAAGGCTTTATTTTCTCGAACAAGCCTTCCAACAATCCAAATGAAATAAGACTAATATTATATCCATTTTACAGAAGAGAAAACTGAGATGCAGAGAGGTTAATAGATCAATTACCTGAGCTCCAGCCGGGAAGAGTCCGACATCACACTGCTTTAATTTTAGAGAGGATGTGGAGATTGTTGGTAAAGGAGGCAGCATGTGGCCTGCAGGGCTCCACTGGGCTCCCTGATCCTTTGGTTCTCCCATGTCACCCAGCAATAAACGAAAGGAAGCATTTCCAGGGACTCTGCTAGGGAGAAGGCCAGGCAAGGGAGGCAGAACTCTGCTGAGGACCTCAGCCTAGTGACAGACTCATCTCATCTCATGTGGATTCTAATCTTGGCTCTGTATGTTTTAGTTGTATAACCTTGGGCAAGTTGCTTAACCACTTTCAGCTTCTGTTTTCTCAGCTATAAAATAGGAATAATAGTTCATAATGCATCCTTGTGAGGATTAAATGAAGTAAAAGACTTACTTTTTCCTCTTGTTTTCCCTTCGGTTTCCTCATGCCTAGCGTGGTGCCCAGGCAGGACACAGTTATGCTCATAATAAGGTATTTTTCTTCTGTTTTGTTTTTCCGGAAGCAGTGCAGGCTGCACCTAGTGTCTCCCACCCATCCTACTGGTTGCCTGACTCAGCCCAGGCACCAGTAGAAGTAGGTGATCCTTCTTCCTTGACCTTAGGCCTGGACCTGGTAAGGCTCTGGGCAGAACATTCCACAGATTGGCTTCAGCCTTGGAAGCTCAAAGAGCAGTGGGCAAGGAAGGGTGGCCAAAGGAGGGATTAAGTCCGGGTCCACAGACTCCCCACTCCTTCCTATTAACGGAAACGACTAACACACAGAACTTACTCCAATGACAGGCCCTACCTAGTCTAGTGTGAGCTTTACACATATTAACTCAATCTTCCCAACAATCCATTACAATAGGACTATCCCTATTCTATGGATGAGAAAATTAAGGCACAAAAAGGACCAGTAACTTGCCTGTGGTCATACCACCAATGAGTGACAGAGGGGGGAATTCAAACCACTAGGCTCTACAACCTCTCACTTTTGGGGAGTATCAGCAGTGGGAGGAGAAGACCCTTGCCAGGGGAGCAGGCCAGTTAGAACCTGAGTCTGCAAGATTTCCCCACAGTGCCCTTAGGTTGGGAGGCTTGCAGGTGACAAGGTCCAGAATAGCTGTCCACCCCCAAACTTTATCCTCCCTTCCCTCCCCCACCCCTGCCCCCAGGAGCCACTCCCCACAAGACCTGGATCCCGCTGCCTGAGAGACCTATCTTCAGATTGCAGCTCTGTCCAGCCTTATCCCCAGCCCTGGACCTACCTTGGGCCTTAGGGTACCTGAGTCTGATGCTGTCCCCACCTGACCTCAGAGCTACTTCATCATCAATCTGTTACTGTCCTAGGGGACTCTCTGCGTCCAGGTCTTTCAACTCCATGTGCCTAAGTCTCTTTTCTCTTCTTGGAATGCTGGTCAAATTTCTAGGAAACCTCTGTCCTCTACCCCCTCATCCCATTTTCTCTCATCTGGAGACCTCCTGGGACAACAAGCCCTGTGCAATCTCCAGACCATTTCTTTTACATTTCAGGACAGGGAGGGAGTGGGTAGAAGGTTGTTTCTTGATGGATTGAAGGCTGCAGAGAATTTGGGGCTCTGGATGGTGGATGTGTGGAGAACCAGGCCCAGAGGAAAGCCCAGCGCCCCTCAACCCCCAGTCCCTTCAAAACCCCCCTCACAGCACCCCAGTTGGGGACCACACCCAACTGAACCCTGAGTGTAAGTCACTGCCTCTGAGGAGCCCCTCCATCCCTTGCCCTCCGATTAAGGGTGACAGTTAAGGCAGATGTTTCCTGACCCAGACTTTACTCGCCACCAACCCCCCCAATCCCTCCCATTAGCAGCCCTGGGTGCTTCAGGAGCCTTTGGCCTCTTCTCCATCCCCATCATTTATTCATTTGTTCAGTCAACATTTACTGAGCTTCTGTTCTGTGCAGATCCCAAGCTAAGAACCCAACACTTGCCCTGCCTGGACATCCAAGTCCAAGGGAGGAGAACACAGGAGTCCCTGAGGTGAGGAGAGGAAGAAATCAAAGAAGGTGAGGTGGCAGAGGAGGTAACCCCAGGGTGAATAGGAGTTGGGGGGCCCGAGAAGCTGATTGGGGTGTTCCTAAATGACCCTCTGGACCTAACTTCCACATGGCCTCTCTCTGGACAGCCTGGTGGTCAGGGAGGAGGTGGGTGGGGCTGGGAGCCCCCTGAGCACTTTCCTGAACTGGTCACTTCACTTTCCCCTGGGAACCTCCTGCAATTGGGCCAGCAGAGCTCTGTCCGCAGTGCAATCAGAGGTAGCCTGTCCTGGAGCTAGACAGACGTTGCCTGCCCCTCACAATTCCTGGGCTCAGGCATCTGAGTGGTGGTGATCAACCTTTACAAAGCACCAGCCCCCGCCCCAGGTGACTGGGACAGTCAGCAGGGGGGTGACAAGCCTTGGCGGAATGAATGGGAGAGGGGGGTCATACAGCTGAAGGCCAAGTGCAAGCAGTCGCTGCGGAGACTGCAGCCTTGAAGCTTTTTTCCCCTCATTCCGGTCTTATTCGCGTCTCCTAGCTTGGCTCCTCGTTCGAACCCATTTGGAAACCTAGGTTAGCGCCGGCGGCGGAGAACCACTCGTGGCTCCTCCTCCAGAGGCTCCGTCTCCCTCTCGGGGAGAGTAGGGAGGAGCGAGACCCAGCTGGGCGTCACCCCCGCCCCCAACCCCTGCAGCAGGTTTGGAGACCCCGCCCCTGCGGAGCTGTCTTCCCCAGCGCTGGGCTTTACTCCCCGACCCCGGCTGCCCTCGCAGAAACCCCGGGCCACCCTTAGCTGCCTTCTCGCCTGGTCCTCCTGTTCGGTGTGCGAAACGGAGCGGAGAATGTCCGAGTGGGCATCTCCCGGCCGCGGAGTCCCCCGGGCCGAGCGCCCTGCCAGGGCTGAACCTGAGAAAGCAGAAGTTCGTGGATTCAAAGTGGCGATCCCGGCAGCCCTCCACCAAGCGGACCCGCCCACAGAAGGAAAAGGCCTGCCTGGGATAGACCCCCCAATGGGGTCGTGAGTGGTGAGGGATAGGCCTCCTCACCCGAGACCGCCTCTGAGGGCCCTGTACCCGGAGCCGCAGGTTTCTGCCGGCTCAAGAAGGCTAGGGTCCTTCCTTCTTGTTTGGTCAACGCCAAAGCAGATCGGCCCCATGATGTCCCCGCCCCCATTACGGAGGGCAGCTCTCGTGTATGGAGCTGCCCGCGTACCCTCACACACCCCTCTTTGAGGCCTAGCCTCTGGCACAGCTTAGTCCAGTGGCTGAGATCAGAAACAGGATCCGAGCAGCGCGGGTCTGAACTCCGGTCTGCCACTTAGAAAAGTGTTCATCACGCAGCCCAGTAAAATGGATATAATAAGAGAAACTATCTCGTAAGAGTGGGGTGAGAATTAAATGAGTTAGTATGTGAAAAGTGCTTTTGACAGTACCTGAAAAATGGAAAGCGCCTAAATGTTAACCGCCCAAGATTAAAAAAAAAAAAAAAATGGTGGCGAGGGGATGGAATGTAACGAGGCCCCAGTGGAACACCCGTTTTAATCCCTCGTGCTTCTCCCGCAAAGCCTTCTGCCCAGGGGCTCTGATTTTGTTGTCTGAGAGAACTTGAGTCAGGCCTCGAGATCAGGGTCGGCAAACCAGCGCTGCTTGTGTAGGGAGAGGGGAGAGAGATTGGATTTAGAAATCTGAGGCCAAGCCCTGCCCTATCGCAGCTTCTACTCAAGGGTGGAACCTAGGCTAGACTCCAGCCCCCACCCCACCCCCAAAGCTGCCAAACCTAGCAGGAGATCTCCCGAGGTTCCCCAACAGTTTTGGCATGGGGTGGACACAGCGGGGTCACCGTCTCGACTCAGTTCGCGCCAAAGGGCTCAGTAAATCCCCCTGCAGGCAATCCTCGTCCCGGGAATAAGTAAATCACCTCCTAGTCTGGCTTGGAGGAACCGAGGGTAGCTGGGGGCGGCCAGGTTTACCCTCCTAGTCCCCGTCCAAGTCTCTCTGAGAGGGCGAACGCTGGGCCACGCAGGGGCACCGCGTTCCTCTGCGAACACAGCCTGCGCCCAAGGTTGGCTTTGAGGCAGCGACTAATTTGGGGCCGGGAAAGCCGAACCCCGGGGTCGGTGTCTTCGGTGACAGG
>NW_021703772.1:56881528-56891528 GCF_005190385.1 Monodon monoceros | reverse complement strand
CACACACATACCCACTTCGCTGGGTCTAAACATGCACTAGCAAGTTATTTTAGGGCTCTTCAGAAAAGCTCATTATGTGAGGAGCGAAGTGGCTCTGCAGGGAGCATTATGGAAATATCTGGGCTTGATTTAATGAGGCTGCTCACATTGGTGGAATATCAACTTAGAGAAAAGTCTACCCAGGGCGTCCAAGTTACCAAAATGAAAATTGGCAATTGAGATGATAAGAACGTGGCTTTCTTCTGCGAAATCACTTCAGGTAACAGAGATAACATTAAATAACATACATTCTATGCACCAAGAACAATGTTTTATGTACCGAGTCTCTTATCCGTCTCTCCTAATGACTTCCCTTAGCGGGTTGTTAGTACTTGACAGCAGGTCTCCGTGCGGGGAACTTTTCTCCAATTCCACATTCAAAGGAGGTCCATCAGAGAGCATGATTGGCAATTTTCGTCATAATCTGCACATTATTAGCATCAAAATTGACGTGGCAGTTAACACTGGTGGGTTTTGATGTGCCTTTCTTCAAGTTCAAGGAAACCCCTCCAGTAGCTGGGGTTGGCAGAGCGGGTCTCAACAACCCAGCGGTGGTTTTGCAGAGGCGAAAGCGCAATAGACATGCGTGAGAAATAAGCCAAGAACCATTTTATCCGAGGAAAAGGAGAGCGAGGAGGGAAGGGGGTGAGGGGAAGAGTTCGAACTTAGAAAAGTGTCTAAGGAAATGCTTCAGGATAATATAGATCTAGAAATTCAAGTATTTCCCAGATGGAGTGGAACCCAATCCTTGGAAAACTGAGCTGAAAACGCTTCTTCAAATACTACAGCGATCTGTCAGTCTTGCCCTCTCCATCTTTTCGTTTCCCTTTCCTTTCCTGGCCTGGCTGTGGCAATCTCATTAGCCATTACTTTTTGCATAAAATATGCAAGACGCCTCCATCCCAAACCGCTGATCAGAAGAAAGAAGGGCTGTGGGCCGAGAGACAGGCGTTAAGACCGCCGCCCCTTCCCATCTCGGCTTTGGGGCTTTGTCCTTTCCGGGGACGGCGGCCGCAGCCCCAGCATCCTTGTCCCGCGCACGCAGTAAACAATCACACACACACACCCGCAGCCGCCCGCGCTCTCCATCCGCCCTCTAGGCCTTCTTCTCAGACTCCATTCTTCCGCTGTCCTCGGATAGGGCCCCTAACAAGCTCAGGATGAGAGAAAAACTGCTACCTCCTCTCACCCTCGTTTAAACAAAAGAATGGATGGAAGAAACAGAGAAGCAGCAGGAACATCGGGGGTGGATTTCTCTCCCGCACAAAGCACTAGCGCACACCATTCCCTTCTCTTTGTTGTGGTTCTCCTTGCTTCTGGCCACGTGGCTCAGCCGAGTAACCAGGCCTGACGGCTTAAGCCAGGACCCGAGACCCCAGAGAACTAGTTTAGGGGCGAGGAGATTGTCTTGGGGAGACCAAGAGCTCGGGACAGAGGCAAAAATGCGGGGTCTGGGCGGCGGGAAACATACTTAGAGAAGGGGAGGTGGCTGGGTAGCAGATACAAAAATAGAAATAATTTGAGGGGAAGCACGCCGAGCTTTCGTGCCGGCTCTTACCCCCAATTCGGGACAAGTTCCCTTAGGCCTCCCGCGCTGGGGCGCCCCCTGGCGACAGCCTCAGCAGCGGGCAGAGCGTAGAGGGCACGTGGGCGCACAGGGGGCACGGGGGGCGCTCAGGGGACTCCCGGGCACACTCCGAGCGGCGGGCGCGGCCCCCTGGCGGCGGCGACGTAGTTATCTGGTGAGCGGCGCCTCGTCCCTCTGGTCCGGCGGGCTCACGGCGGTCTTGCTAAGCACAGCGGCTGAGTAGGGCAGGAAGCCGCTCTCGGGGCGTGGCGCTGCGGCGCTGCAGCCGAAGTCCGAGCCCCCGGCGGCCCCAGCGCCGCCGCCGCCGCTGCCACCCCCGCCGCCTCCGCCGCCACCACCCCGGGAGCCCAGGGCGGCGGCGGCAGCGGCTGCGGCCGCCGCGGCCGACTGGCTGCTGTGGCAACTGAGGCACGAGCAGGGTGCGGAGCCGCCGCTGGGGGGCGCCCCGGCCGCCGCGGCCGAGGAGGCCGCGGCCGCCGCAGCTGCTGCTGCCGCTGCGGCCGAGGCCGCGCTGTTGAGACCCGCGGCGGCCGCGGGCGTCTGGTAGAGGCCCGGGTGGCGGAAGCTGCACAGCAGCTCCGGCCGCGAGTAGGGATGCGAGAGCGCGCGGAAAGTGTCCAGCGGGCGGATGGAAGTGGCGAAGGGCGATGAGGCCGCGGCCGCTGCGCCGGAGGCCGCAGCGGCCGCGGCCGCAGCCGTGACACCCACGTGCGGGTAGTAGTGCAGCGGCACGTGCGAGTGGAAGGGGTAGGGCAGGCTTCCGGTGGCGGCCGCGTGCGTCATCATGTAGGTGTAGAAGCTGGGGTCGGCCGGGTGCGGCCACGACATGGCCAGGCGCTGCCGCTTGTCCTTCATGCGCCGGTTCTGGAACCACACCTGCGGGGAGAGCCGCGCCGCAGCCCGAGTTAGGGAGCGCCCCGAGGCCCCAGCCCCAGCCCCGCGCCTCTCCGCCCCTCCCGGACCTCCGAATAGCCTGGCCTACGCCCCTCCGACCGGGCCCAGCCCCGAGTCCCCTCTCCTCTTCCAGCTGGGACAGTGTGGGCGGCAGTGTGGAGCGCCGTAGGCACACCCTCTTAAGCGAACAGAGTCTTCTTCCCTGTGTCCAATTGCTGCGGCTCCTCGGGCTTCTGCTCTGTAGCTTTGGGCTGCGTTTCTCGTCCCAACCCAAACTTTCCTCCCTTTCCCGCCACGCACCGGTGCCCGGCCTCGCCAAGCACCCGTCTCTCAATACCAGAATTTGCACGGGGATTCTAGGCCTCCTTTGACGAGAAGCTGCCGCGGCAGCTTTTCTAAAAAGTCACCGCGCGAGGTCTTGAGTCCTCTGAGCTGCAAGGAATTGTCCCGATTGGCACGGGTCCGGTTCTGATATTGAAGGGATGGTTTTGTTGGAATCTTTTGCTTCAAATGAGTGGCGGGAGCAACATCCTCTTAAACTGGGAAAGGGACTTTTGTACCCCTCCCCACACGGTATCTAATGAAGACATCATTCGTCACAACTCTAAATTAAAGAAAGCCTGACCAAACCGAAGGGAGACTTTCACACTCCTCCCCTATCCCGTGGAGTTTCCTCTTTTCTTTTTCTAGAGTGCCAGATCCTCCGTGAGGATCGCCCAGCCTCCCAGCTATCTCTCCTGGACGTATAATAAAATTAATCACCTAAAGATATGTAAATAAGGACAATTTCGTTGCTCCCCCCAGGAGGTTGCTTTTTTCCCTTTGCCCAGGAGAAAAAATGTTTACAAAACTTTCTCAACCTAATCGATTTTTTAAAATACAGTATCCTTTCTCCTTATTGTAACGATTTATGTGGAAAATAAATCTCCAAGATCAAGAGCAAATGGAAAGTTTCACCCTTGGTTCGTGCCAGAGGAACAAAGACCAGACGGCTTTGCCGCCGAGGGGAAAGTGAGGCCAAGGACATGGGCTAGGGGCACCTGGGCAGGCGCTGAGCTGAGGAGAGCGTTTGAGGCATGGGCTGTGCCATTCGGGGGCTTCCCAGGTCAGCCAGGCCGGCCAACACTTCGGATACGGCAGCTGAGAAATAAATAGGCCAGTTCCTTTGGTGACTCTCCCCGCGGGTTTTCAGGCCCTCAGCTAAATCTAGCCACCCAGAAAGGAGAAACAAAAATCAAGCCAGACAGCCTGGAGGAGGCTAGAACAGGCGCATGCTGGAATCAATACCTTGATGGTGGTTTCGGGAAGGTTGAGCGCAGCGGCCAGCTCGCACCGGCGGGGCCGCGACACATAGTTCTCCCGGTAGAACTCCTTCTCCAGGCGCGCGATCTGTTCGCGGGTGAACGCCGTGCGGTAGCGCCGCACCTGATCCGCGCCAGAGCCGGAGCCGACCAGCGCTGTGCCCGCGCCGCCGCCGCCGCCGCCGCCGCCTCCATGCAGGCTGCCGAGGCCAGAGCCCGACGCAGACGTCGTGGTGCCCGCGGCTGAGCCACTCTCCGCGAACCCTGGCAAACAAACGGCCGACAACGCATGAGTCACTGTAGGACCAAGATCTCCGCGCTGGGGCTGCACGAGGATGGGGGAAGCCGCGAGAGGAAGACGAGGCGCTGCCTGAATTGATGGGATCTGTCATGCTTACAAATTGCTGCCGTTAATGGAATCAATAAAGTTTGGGGAGCTCTTCATAACCAAGTAATAGGAACTCAATGCGGGGGGGGGTGTTTTGTTTTAATAAAAGGAAATTTTCAACTCAGGAGGAAAATTGGCCAAGGGAAAATGTCTACATCTAGACTCAGTTTGAGAAGCTCTGGATTTGCCATGATCTGGAGACCGCAGGTCAGCTTTCTGTACGGCCTCTAACCTTTGACAGTTTGGGGGATTTGGTTTAAAATATTTTAAGATTGGAAAGACAGCAGTAGCTCAAACAGGAACCATTTGGGGGTGGACTCTACTTTTCAACTCTCTGCCGCTGACCCAAGAGGGTCTCTCAGAGGCGCCCAGCGAGGCTCCCAGCGAGGCTCCCTTCGACTTAGAATGCCCCCTCCGCTCGGCCTTGGGGCTCAGAGGCCGCGGAGTTCGGAGCAGCTGCCCTGGGCAGCCTTCCCCCAGCGCGACTCAGTGGACGGCTAGGGGTAGGTCGGCTCGCACGGGCGTTTAGACCCGCACGCAGAAACATTTTCTCGGACTCAGGAGCGAGGGCAGGCCCCAGGCCTGCGGCTCTCTGGGAGGCTCAAGGAGCAGAGCCGGAGGGCACGATTCCACGCCTGCGTCCCGCCCCCGCCTGAACCAGCTCTGTGCAGCTCGCTGCAGAGGGTCGGAGAGGGGCAAAGGCACCAAGAACGGCCGACGGGGCAGCGGAGGAACAGAGAGGATGGGACTGGAGAGCGCGTCGCGGGCGGCGCGATTACCTTTGCCATTGTTTTCCTTGAGCGGAGCGGCGCCGAGGCCGCCGGGCGAGCGCAGCGCCGAGCAGCCCACCTCCACGTCGCTGCTCATGTCCGCCTCGGCCGCCGCCTCTGAATAATGACCCGGCTTTTTTCGGCCCTCCGCTGCGGACGCGATTTCGGAGGAGACGGTGCTTTCGCTGCCCGGGTGCTGCAGGTTGAACAAAGTATCTATTTCGAATTTGCCCTTGGCAGGGAGGTCTCCCAGAGCGCTGTGCAGGGGGGCGGACGGCAGGCGCGGGCTGAGGCGAGCCGGGTGCTGCGAATTTTCCAGGGCCTCGAGCACAGCATTGCCAGCCGAGTCGGACAAATTGGAGAACCTCTTGCCGGCTGTGGGGCTGTGCAGCCCTCTCTCCATCAGAATCATCTCTTTTCTTATTCTTTCCATCATCTCAGCTTTCTAAAAAATGTCACAGTGGCCCGGCTGTCCCGTCCTAATGATGGGCTGCGCCTAGGGCTAATTCTCATTCAGCCCCAGCGAGCGCCTCTAAATATTATTATCTCTTTTGGAGGTAGGCGGAAAAATTGTGGGATGCCACAGCGAGGGAATGACTGGTCAAAATGACCCATACATCCTTCCGAGCCCGAGATGTCATTCATCAAAAAGTAGCGCTCCCTCGTCATTAAGGTACGAATGACGCCGTTCGAATAATCATTTATTGTAACAGGTTTATAAGCAAATAAATACACGCTCCTGTCAGTGGGTAATGAAGGCGGCTTCAGAGCAGACAAATAGATCCAGGTAGGAGGCGAGAAGAGACAAGAAGTGAGGAGGAAGGCTCCCGGTCCTTTGCCCGCTCAGAGCCGGTTCTGCTCGCCCGGGGGTTTGGCCTCGGGGGTGAAATTGACAGTCTGATTAATAGAGCGCGCAGCGGCACATTTCCCCCTTCATTTAGGGGCATCATTACGCTCTCAGTTTGCTGGGTTGCCCCTTAGGTCCTAATCATGCAGCGCCTTCCTCATTTTTCCTCGGACACAGATACGTGTTAAATAATAGATAATGCTTTGATTTTCCAGAGTAGATCGTCGGGAAGTTTTGTTTGTTTGTTTTTAACATTTACAAGCGGGAGGAGGGTAAGGGGGGGGACAGGGGGAGGATGCAGGAAGAGTTGCTAAGGAGAAGACCTTGCGCTCCTGTCTGGATTACTTATCTTTCGAATTTCAGAACCAAATATGTATTTTATTTAACAAATAGGACGCCGCGTTCTCTCTCTCCCCACTTCTTCGCCTCAGCCTGGCTACTCTCCTCCCACCCAGGAGGGAGAGACAGAGAGAGAGAGAATCTCAGAGTTTTGAAAGCACTTTAGTGCTACGTGGCTGGGGAGGTGCGTTGGGCCCGCGCCTCCAAACGGAAATCATTAGGTCCTCTCTGATTTTTTAATACCGTTTGCAGAGTGAGTTCTGAACTTGAAGTCCTAGGTTTTTTACTTTTATAATCCTGCTGATGGATAGGCTTCTCGCCTACGCATTTTCCCTGGGGGACGTGAACTCGGCTGGACGATTTCATAGCAGAATTCAACAGCTAACTTTAAACACAGTCGCAATTTACAGCACCATATGGGCCGCCCCAAATCCACTTTTACGTTGCCAGCTTTCCCCCTCCCTCCTCAAATCGAATAATTTGTGGCAAAATTGCCGGGTTTCGAGGTCAAGGATGGGAAAGAAGAGACTTAGTTTCCTTCCCCTACCATCCCCCAGCCCTCTCTTCCCCACTTTGCTCTTCTTCCTTCTCCCTTCCTCCTCTCCCCGACCCCAGCCTCTTACCTGTGGCCCCAGATCTTCCCTGCGCTGAGTCTGGGCGCGAAAAATCGCGGACTAGCCTTGCTGCTGCTCCTCCCGACCTGAGCTTGGCGGCTGAGCCTCCTGGCGATAACTTTGATGGTCATAATGACGCTGGTGGCAACCATTTTAACGAAGATCAATCTTCACTCAAGGCCGTTGCACGTCTCCTCCCTCGCTTGCTCCCCACGATGCTCTGACCCCCAACGAGCTGTGCGGGTCCACCCACCAGCTGCTCAAGGGGAGAGATCTATGGCCACCGGCAGGAACAAGGGCGGATAGAGACGGGACCCAGAGGTCGGCCTGCGAGCTTCCGAAGCTGCCGAGAGACCTGGCAATCTGGGCGCTGGTCTCGGGTCTTGCACCGCCAACCCAGACCCCAACCCAGGGCCCCCCCCTTTCCTCCGTGCCGCCACACCCAGCACATCGGGGGTGTGTTAGGGGCAAACCCGAGATCTATTTGCCCATCTCTCTGTTGGCGCTTTCCTTTTAACTTTGGACCCGTTGAGGGCGCGTCAGGAATGTTAAGGGGAGGAGAGGTGTGAAGTGTATTTATATACATTTATACACAGAGTCAATGCCAAAAGTTTCCCTCCTGTTCCCCTTGGCACCCACTTATTTCAACAACGCGAGTTCTGCTTCGAAAATCAATTCCGCCTCTTTAAGGTAATAAAACGGAATTCTCCCCCAAGGTGAGAAATGGAAAGCTGGATAGGCACCTGGTGACTGGAGAGGTGAGATGTAGGACGCATAATGGGCGTCGGGAGCTCAGAGGAGGACATCACCCGGGTCCACCTCCGCCCCTGCCCCAGAGGCCACCCGACTCCAAGCACTATGAGCCCTTCTCGCGCCGGCTTTCCGGCCATTAACGTGGTCAGAGCTCAGCCTTGCGGATGATCCCACCTCTCCTTCCCTCTCCTTCCACAGTCCAAGTGCCCAGTTCCACCATCCCTGGAAGGCCGCGCCCAGCGGAGGGGGGTTGCTGTCCCAGGAACTTGGGAAGGGTACCCCCTAGTCCCACTTAGCTTTGGGGACTTAATGGGACACTTCGGTCCAGGCTCCGGTCCGTGGGCAGCGGGGGGGGGCAAGGCCCTGGCAGGGGGTGGGATCGGGCGGAGGCGCGACTTAAGCGGAAGTCGCGGATGCCTTTATTGCTGTCGTTTGGCGCCCCCGTCTGTTTTCCTCGCGGTTTCGGCGGCTGTGAGCTGCTTTCAATCGCAGGAGCCGCCGCTGGGGGCGGGGGTGCTGACGGCAGCCCCTTCCTCCTTCACCCCGCGGGTGGGTCTCCAGCTTCCTCCCTTCCTCGGGCACCCCTCGGCCCTCGTGCCAAAACCTGTGGCAAACCGGACCTCAGTCTGTTGAAAAGGGAAAACACCATTTCTCGGCGACACCTTCATTCATTAGTGGTTTCCAAAACTATTTTGCACCTTTTAAATAACACTAATATTGCGTATTCTAGCACATTTATCATGAAAAGTATGCTCGAGACCATGTCAGGAAAACTACTCACACTAAAAGACACCCATAATTTTTCACTGAACTGCGTTTAGCAGACAATGTTTCATGGGAGACGGTGAACATTCCATTACAATATTTAATGTCCCTTAATTTATGTAGATTCCACATTTACTAGTAGTAGTAATATTGGCCCACCTATATAGAGCTTTAACTCTGAAATTACGAGTGCTTTTTTACATATATTAGCTTCTCTAATGCTCAGAGCAACTCTAGAAATCATTCTATTATTATCCCTTTTTCAGAGATAAGAAAGCTTCTACACAGAGATTAGAGAAATTGCTTGTGATTTAAGTTATCTCTAATAATATCCAAACTATATGGTATTTTAAAGCTTTGGGCAGCATTTATTGTTGGTTCTTTTATTTTGCATATGTCTTCTTTAAATACTCAAAAACATTGAGTCTGCATAGAGGTAGTGAGAAGACTGACACGGTTCTGTTGGGGTTCATTATTGAAATGCCCAAACCTTGCACCTCTCCCGGAATGTCCAGGCTGAGACTGGGAACCACCTGTCAAAAGTCCCTGGTTTTCAGACGCAGCCTCCAGGCCACCAAAACCTCCTACTCACTACCAAGGCACAAGACTCACTCAAAAAAGAAAAAAATCAACCCATGCCCGCGTGGTTTGGCAGGAATTTTTAAGATGCGTTGGGGGTGAGGGTTCGGAAAGGGCTTTCTCCAGAAGGGCTGAAAAGCACTTTTTACTCCAAAGGAGGAATTACATGAAAGAGGCCTAAATTTGTTTTTGTTGTTAGGCCTCCAGACTAAATATTTGTTTCTTGAGCAGCGGCGGGTCCTCCGAGGTGAAGTGGTAAACACTTTTGGCCTTCGACTGAAGGTTGTAAAAATTTGTCCAGGCTGCCCGAGCGGAGGAGCGGCGGTAGAGCCGGAGCTGTCGCTGAGCCCCGCAACCGCCGGGGCCTGGCTCCTGCCTTCGGCGAGGAAGGCTCCGGGCCAACGGGGCGCGAAACCCGCAGGCCCGCAGCCGGACGCAAGCTCGCTCGAGGACTGGGGCCGCCGAGTGCGGCGGGACAGCAGGACGGCTAGAACCCGGGCAGCGAACACCGGCTATGTTTTCTTTAGGCTGAGTGCGGTCCCCACGGCTTGGAGGTTTCGGTTTATAAGGGAAGATGCGGGTCTGGCGACTGCAGGGAAAACTCTGTACTGGCAACTTTTTGCTGCCATCCCTCGGCAGGCCGGCCTCGCGCCGTCTCCTCCGGGCCTCTTGGGCTGCTTCTATTTCTCCTCCTCCTTTCCCCTACAATCCCGCGCCCACCAGGACCGCCTTGGGTGGGGGCTGGCAGGGTACTTCGTCCCTGGACTCCGGGGCTACCCCGGACTCGCTGCCTGCCTGAAGCTCGTGCGCCCTCAACGCGACAGGAAAACTTGCAGGGACATCTAGCGCCGAGCCTGGGGAACTGCGCGCCGCCCAGCCGGGAAGCTAAGCCGGACCACTTACTCCTCCGCTTCCTTTCCTTGGCCTCCTCCGCCCACCGCGCCCCGCCCCGCCCCGCCCCGCCCCACCCCTTCGTGGTTAGGCATTTCCCTAAGCTTCATCCCTTCCTGCTGCCGGTGACCACAGCTGGATTTCCCACCGAGACAGTGGGGCTCTGCGGAATGTGGGTGGGGGTGAGACAGACAGAGAGAGAGAGAGAGAGAGAGAGAGAGAGAGAGAGAGA
>NW_021703772.1:56872298-56881428 GCF_005190385.1 Monodon monoceros | reverse complement strand
AGAGAGAGAGAGAGAGAGAGAGAGAGAGAGAGAGAGAGAGAGAGATTTATTTTCTTTCATCTCATAGGGCCGACAGAGTGAGCACTTACTGGACTTCAGTTAACAATGATGCTGCTAGAGAAGTATTCCGAGGATAACCCCACACCTTGAGTTGTCGGACAAAACAGCGGAAGATGGTTTTCTGTCCCATCTTTTGTTTTGCGAAAAAAACATCAAGTTACCCGGGTCCTCGGGCTCTGCACCCACCCTCCGGCTCCCCCTTCGCAGTGAGATTAGTGCTTCTTTGAGAGGGAAGACTCTCGCTGTGTTTAATTCCCGCCAGGACTGTAGGAGTTCTCTCCATCCCAAACAAGGGCTCACCGCCCTGCGGGAGGTAAACCTGGTTTCACCAAATAACGCTTCGGTTTGAAGAGGTTTTTTGTTGTTGCAAACAATTTACATTTAATAAAGCCTAATTGTGCTGTTAAATCCAAATGGAATACATCTCAGACACAGAAAGTGCCTAAACTCAGGATGCCACTGTCTGGCTCTTGCTCGAGACCCCTTTCTTCACCCCGGGTTTGCTGTTTTTTTAAATCCTTTTGATATCTCCAGCCTGAGTGAAATTGGGTATTGCCTGCAGAGGGAAAATTAGCGCCAAAGTTGACAGACTTGGTTAAGAGCACTGTCCAGCCAGTTCTGCTGGACTTTACTTTGGAATTAAGACTTTATTTCTACACTGAAGTTTTGGCTTCTTTCAAGTTAATTAGAGTGGTGTCCTGCACTTTCTGCTGTGGCCATCAAGGAAAACACTTTCAAAGGAGTCCCCAGGACCCCATTCTGTTAGGACCCGGCTATTGTTGTCCTGGCCCTAATGGCCACCGATTAGGTGGTTAATTGAGCTCATTTCTGTCTTGGCAAGCAGAGGAACTTACGTTCTTCAATACATCTAAATCGCAGCCTGCATCTACCCCTTCCCCAACCCAGGTAAGGGACATGATTTGAAAGATCAGCTACAACGAGGAAAAGAGAGGATGTGACTTACAGAATATCATCAGTTCCCAAAAAGGGTGCTTGGGCAGGCAAAGGAGGGAAAGGAGCAAGTGATGGGAGGGGAGAGCAGAGGTGACCTCATTCTCTCTGGTAGAGTAGGACTTTGGGCAATGAAGGGCCACCTTGAGTTTCTCACCAAAATCAGGAAAGATGGCAAAAATCACTGAATAACAACACATCAGTTTTGGGGGATATTTTTGTTTGCAAAGACTTTCGTTTAACAAAGAGTATTTCTGTTGTTAAAGCCCCAACATCATACACCTACCCACCCACACACAGCGTTCAGTCTGTGCTCCTGGTCAGCTAAAGAAAGTTATTCCCGTGAAGTTTAAACCTAAAATCAGCTTGGATACAGGGTATACAAGCTAAATGAAATGCTCCTGCAAATTCAGCCTCAAAATTGCTCCACTACCTACCACCCCCAGCTTGTAAACTATGTGTCGTCTTAGTTCATAAACAGAGCAGCCCTGACTTTGCCTGGTACTCAACCACTGCCCTATGATCCAATAGCAGCAGCTTCCCTGGGATGCTAGGTTTAGGGGGCCCTCATAGGGTCCAGTCAGAGTCTCTTTCCTAAGGGGAATCCCCTCCCCCAGGGCCAGGACCTAGAAGGCTGTACTGGAAGAAGGTTCAGCTGCAGAATAGCAAGAGGCTATGCTCCTTACTGTTCAAAACTTCCCTGGTCTCTGAATACCTGCTAGGATGGGTAGAGAAGCTCCAAGTCTTGCCAGAGTTCCACAAGGAAACTGGAGGCAAGGCCACCATTGAGAAGTGTCTTTCAACGAGAGCATTAATTCAGACTTTGCTTCCAGTCCTGCACAGCTTAATTTGCTGCATGGAAAATTAAGCCAAAAGTGAAGGGCTGTCCGAAATCAACAAAACTTGACAAGTTCTTCCTTCCTATTTTAATTTCACTTTCTTCATTTTTTTTAGCATATAATCAGTCATTAAAATATATTTATCAGATAGAAAATGGAGCAGAAATTCCAGGGCACAAAATCACAGAGATATTTAGTTTTGAGAGACTGAAAGTTTGTTGGTTCCAGTTATGTCTTTGAAATATTTCAACAAATTTATTTGAGGTAACAGAAAAAACAATTTTTTAAGTATCTCCATGTTTTCCCTCTCTGAGAAAAAGAAGGGGATACAAAGGAAAAATAAGAGCATTTCAGGGGGCGGCATCCCATGACTGGTTTGGTACTGAAATTGTTGGGTAAAGAGAACCCAGCCAAACTCTTCCAAAAAGTCAGCAACCCTGTCATCTGGCTCTGACTGGCATGTAAAAAAACAAACAAACAAATCCAGCTTCTCTTGCTAACTTCTGCCTTCTCTCAAGTAGCCGAAATTGTTCTTACTAGTAAACTTCGATTCTCTGCAATTTTCTGCAGAGGTTTAGGCCCCTCCCGTCTTTAATTGATCATGAACATGTCTAGGACTTCAAAAAGGTCAAACAAATTCTCCTGCTTTTCCTTTCCAGCACCCCTCTCATAACTTTCCCCTTTATTTGAGCCTTTTATGGTTACTGCGTTTTGCGTGTCAACACTCCCAACACCAGCAGCCCACCCTGCGATGACGGGCCAGGTCCAAGAGGACCTCCCTTGCTCTTTTAGTTGCCCCACCCAGGTCCTGTCTTGGTCCAGGAACACTGGGGCTAGGTGACAAGCTGGCTTCATCAATCACAGGCTCAAGGAAGTGATTTTCTTGGAGGTGGGCTGGACTGGGGTGTTGCTGCTACATAACGAAATGGGCTCACTCTGAGGGCTCTCCCACCCACCCCAGTACTGTCGGCTCATCAGATCTAATGTTGCTGCTAAGTGGAGCCTGAGAGTTGCCGCAGAACTCACATAGGCTCCCCGCTAATGTCTAAGATGGAGGATGATGGACTGGGGTTCTGTGGCTGAGGAATGGAAGGGATGAAGAGGGCTCAGGGTTGTGATCCCTAAACCCTGGCAGGACTGCCCGGAGCCCACCCTACCCCCTCGAAGTCAGACCCTGTTGCTCTGGGCTGCTCCCATCACGAGCCCCAAATTTGCTTGGGAAAAACACCCTCTTAATTTGCCTCTCTCACTTCTCTGCAGTTGGCAGCTTGGAAAAGAAAACGAAACAAAGGTCCCTGGGAAAGTGAAGTTTTCAATTAATTGGTGTGAGTAACGGGAGGGGGTGGGTGGTGTCTGCAAAATGCAAGAGGCAGTTCGGCTGCTGGGCGAGGCGCAGAAATTTCCTGGAGGGCGGCAGAGTGGCTTTCTCCCTGCGTCCTTCAGAGGGTCTTTCTGCGGACCCGGGGAGGCTGCGCCAGGGCTGGGGAGCCCAGCTCGGGAGTGCAACTCCCGGCTGGCCTGAGTGTAGAGGCGAATAGCGTGGACCAGGCGTTCGGACTTTTTTCGCTGGGGCAGATCCTCTGGTTCGCCGCGCCGAGGACGGGTCTTTTCGTCCGCTTGATTTATTTGTAAGTCTCTGTCCCCGGCCCCAAGGGCGGCTTCGTGGGCATTTTCCGGGTGGACGGTGTGTGCGTATTGGGGGAGGGGGGGTCTGCTCCAATCGGTCTTAATTCGGAGGATCGCCCAGGAGAACACGCGTTAAATGCCTTTGCCCCGTAGCAATACGCAAGGTAGAGAAAATTAGCTTCCTTGGGTTTGGGGTCTAGGTCAGCTAATCCGAGGAATTAAACAACAGGATCAAAAATCAGTCTGTTTTCACATTATTCTGATCATCCCTGTCCTTCTTCATTTAGCTGTGCAACTCAGGGAGCCAAGGAGAGGTGGCAAAAACTGCCGTGGCCGAGACAAGGCGCAGGCCTCAGCGCCCGCCTCAGTCGCAGACGGGGCCTAGGATGGGCGGTCGCGCAATCAGCTCGTGGGGGTGGCTGCGGCGCAAACGCCTGGGTCCGGGGGAGGGCGGGAAGGGGCGGTGGGCTGCGCAAGGGCTGGGGAGGAGTAGGGGCTGGAGTGGGTGGGTCCAAGGGGCCGGGGCCCGGAGCCAGGCTGTCCCGCGCCCCCACCCCCACGTGGCCCTGCGCAGCCAATGGCACGGCCCCGAGGGGGAGCCCTCGGGGAGGGAGGCGGCTCCCCGACCGGCTCAGGCCCCCTCCCAACCTGAACTTCGTTTTTATAAACGTCCCGCGATGAGCTAACCTGTTGGAGGGCGGGCTGGCGGGCGGGCGGGAGGCTCGCAGAGGGAGAGAGGGCGAGAGGAAGAGGGCGGGAGCGAGAGGACGAGAGAGAAAGGAGAGGAGGGAGGAGGCGCGCCGCGCCATGGGGTCGTGCACGGGGCCGGGGCCGGGCCAGGCCGGGCCATGAGCCGCGCCGGGAGCTGGGACATGGACGGGCTGCGGGCGGACGGCGGGGCCGCCGGGGCGGCCCCGGCCTCCTCCTCCTCCGTGGCGGCAGCGGCGCCGGGCCAGTGTCGCGGCTTCCTCTCGGCGCCAGTGTTCGCCGGGACACACTCCGGACGCGCGGCAGCGGCGGCGGCGGCGGCGGCGGCAGCGGCGGCGGCGGCGGCGGCGGCCTCTGGCTTCGCGTACCCGGGGACCTCTGAGCGCGCGGGTTCCGCCTCGTCGTCGTCATCTTCGGCTGTGGTCGCGGCGCGCCCGGAGGCTTCCTCCGCCAAAGAGTGCCCGGCGCCCGGCGCGGCCGCTGCAGCGCCCCCGGGCGCCCCGGCCCTGGGCTACGGCTACCACTTCGGTAACGGCTACTATAGCTGCCGCATGTCGCACGGCGTGGGCTTACAGCAGAATGCTCTCAAGTCGTCGCCGCACGCCTCGCTGGGAGGCTTCCCGGTGGAGAAGTACATGGACGTGTCGGGCCTGGCAAGCAGCAGCGTACCGGCCAACGAGGTGCCCGCGCGAGCCAAGGAGGTGTCCTTCTACCAGGGCTACACGAGCCCCTACCAGCATGTTCCCGGCTACATCGACATGGTGTCTACCTTCGGCTCCGGGGAGCCTCGGCACGAGGCATACATTTCCATGGAGGGCTACCAGTCCTGGACGCTGGCCAACGGGTGGAACAGCCAGGTGTACTGCGCCAAGGACCAGCCACAGGGCTCCCACTTTTGGAAATCATCCTTCCCAGGTAGGGACATTGGGAAAAGGGGAAGGACAAGAGGGAGAGATGCAAGGAGGGAGGGAGAGGAAGAGAGAAAAGAAGGAAAAGAATGGACTGGGAGTCTATGCCCCTGCTTGGGAGTTGGGCACCTATCCTCCTCCCCCCAACCATGGTTAACTCAGTGGAACAGTCGGTCCAGTTTGTGTGAAATCTGTAAATTCATCCTTTGATTTAAATTCCCTCTCTCACAACCCTTTTCTGCCTGTGTGCGGGCATAGGCCTATTTTTCTCCTAAAGTTGAAGGTCTTTGCTGCCCTTTGCTCAGGCCTTGGCCCCTCCTCCCCAAAGAGGTGTCACGGAGTTGAGCCCCGCTTTTCAAGGACATGAATAACTCAGAGTGACCACTAAAGCTTCCAAGAGCTCACAAGCTCCAAACGCAGGAACACGAAAAGTCAAAGTTTGAATAAACAGCCTAGATATTTATTTTTAAGTCTGAGTATGTTTGTGTGTTTGTAACCAGCATTTGCAGAAACTGTCCTTATGAGAGTCCCCAGCAACTACACCATAAAATCTCAGGCTTGTTAAGATGCCGGTTTGAGAAACCATGATGATCCATCATACTGGCCTTCACTTTGAAGTGTAAATAATCTTTCTTTAATAACATGTAAATAATATGTCTGTGTAAATAATAATAAAGTGTAAACAGCCTGTCTTTCTTCATTCTCTGTACCCCCTCCAAGTCTACACACACAGTCCCCAGCTGGGTGCTCCAGATATCCCGGTATAATTTTTCCTGTGCTGTTTTTTTATACCAGGGGATGTGGCTCTAAATCAGCCAGACATGTGTGTCTACCGTCGGGGGAGGAAGAAGAGGGTGCCCTACACCAAACTGCAGCTCAAAGAACTGGAGAACGAGTATGCCATTAACAAGTTCATTAACAAGGACAAGCGGCGGCGGATCTCGGCTGCCACGAACCTATCCGAGAGACAAGTGACCATTTGGTTTCAGAACCGAAGAGTGAAAGACAAGAAAATCGTCTCCAAGCTCAAAGATACTGTCTCCTGATGTGGGCCAGATTGGCCACAGAGAGCTTAAATGCTTCCACTTGCCTCCAAAAGACCTTTGGAAAGACTTAAATATGTATTTAATTCCCCCATTCCCCTGCCAGTAATGGCAAATTTTGTGAATTGTTTTTCTCTCTTCCCCTTATCTGGCTCTAAAACCTCTTGCTGCCCAACCTGATTTCGTAGTTCTGTTTCTTACTTGTTTATTTTTTATTTTGCTCTTGTCTAGGTTTATTTTTTATGACTTTTTAATGTTCTGTTTCTCCCTCCAGGCCAGTATAAAGGACTTGAAGTATTTTTAAATAATCCCCCCAAATGAATTTCAGAAGTGCCATTTTGATTTTAGGGTTTTATTTTTTTTAATCACTTTTTATGCCTGTTTCTAGCATTTCTTATCTTCATAATCCATTAGGGCAGAATGATTTGCAGTCATTCATATCCTGTGATTGGGTAATTGAATCATTAGCTCTCAGCAAATGGAAACAGCTCTGGGCAAGCAGTGTTCTAGGGTCACTGGGAAAGTCTAAAAATAGGAGGCTGGACGGACTGTGATGGCTTTAAAAGCAGCTACCTTATTAAATAGGGTTTGTATCAATATTGGAGTGAAGACAATCTTTCTGACTTTGGGTCTTTCGCTTGCTGTTGTAATTGTTTGTGTTTAATACACCTTGTAGATGTGTGCTTTTATAATCTTTAATTTGGAAATAATGTGTCCTCATGATGCCTTCATTCCTCTAGATGCAGATACTTAAATGGCTGCAGTTGGCAGAGTGACCCACGGATGGTATAAATGCATCCCCTCTGCTTGGCCTCCAGTCTGTGGGGCTAGAATTGAGACCATCTCCTCAGTTCCCTGAAAGAGGCTTGAATCAGTGTGGCCATGGGTGGGAACTTTTATCCAGAACCCAGCGAAGAACTTGACTGTGTCTGAACAAATGTATTGGGCTCTCGTGGAGCTTTAAGACATCTGACAAATGTGGAGCTCTGAAGTCCAGGAAGAAAAAAAAGATGTTTCTGAAAGTGATGATAAATAACTACTTCTAAAGTGCTGCATATTTATACAACTGAGAGATTATTTTTGTAGATGCAATGTCTGTGAGCTGAGATACATGGGCAGTGCTTCAGGCATTTAAAAATCACTTTTTTACTCCTAGGGAGATGCAAATAAACAGAACTCTCTTGTTTCTTCTGAGTCTTTATACATTTGTTTTCTTTTTCCAAGCTTGTGTTGCCTCTAGAAACTGGTCTCATTTATTATAAAATCTTGTTATCCTGAATGCTATGGGATTTCCTATAGATGAAGGAAACTCAACACCAGTTCTGGTCTGTAAAACCTCCAGCTCTCCACTTCCATCACCCCTTCCCTCTCCTTTTCCTGTGCCTTTAAGATAAATAGTGATAACTTTAAATTAGCATATAATTTGTGGTGTCTAAAATTATATTTTTTACCAGACCAGATCAAAAAAAATTCCCAATTAAATTCTACTTCTGAAAAAGAAACATTTCAGGCTTATCCCTTATCGCCTTCTCTCGGCAGCCTGCACACAGCAGTTGAAGACTGAAACCATAATTATACACCCTAAACCTCTAGACGCAATTTTTAGGCATTACTAACTTTATTTCTGAGGGCTTTTTGCCACTCAGGGAAATGGCCGCTGAGAAGCTGAGAAGCTGGATGCCTCGTCGTTGTTAGCGCCCGGGCGCGATGAATTCAGTGGCTGCTAACTTTTGGTATGTGAGTTAAATACAGTTGTGTAAAACCCCACACGATATGTAAACTCTTCTGTTGGGAGGATTCCCCTATGGATCTGCCAGAGAAGGCTCAGAGACCCAAGGTTCGGAGCTACTTTCGTTTTCTTCTCCTCGGCTTGATTTCTTTCGTATCTTGCAACCGACTTCGAGCAGGCAACTTCGTTTTAATTGAGACAGGCAGATAGAGAGGGAGACAGAAAAGGAAAAGTGACCACGATTCAATCTTTCAAGAAGAAATAACCCCTGAAAATGGGGCCACACCGTCCCGACCTTCCACTTCGGGAAGAGATACTAACATTTTCTCTCTTTTTCTCACAAGACGTGTTTTCATTTGAAACGGGCCTGTTTCCCCTTCTTCTCCATCGTTCCCCCCCCCCCCCCCCCCTTCTTTTTTGTAAATTCCAGACTCCAGGGCCGCATCCTATTTCCCAGGTCCATTTCTCAGGTTTCCTGACGTGGATAGGCAGGATTGCCTCGAGGTTTTCCTTTCATCTGTAGTCTGCCGGTCAGTTTTCCCCGCCTAAGAGAAACGGGAGGTTTGCTGAAGATTAAAACTGCGCTCAAACGCTCTCCAGTGGAATTTGAATTGACGGCTAAATCAATAACAGATGAAGACTTTGTTATTTATATGCATTCCTTTTATATTCTGAATTGAGGAGGGAGGAGCGGAGCCGGTCGGTGGTCGGAGGGCTGATAGGGAGGCCCGCGAGGCGAAGGGAGCTTCAGGGAGAGGCCTTTGCTTCGGGTGGAGACTGAAAGGCCGCAGGAAGAGCGCCTCCAAAACCTGGAAGGTTACGAGCGCCGCCGGTGGAGGATCAAGGCAGGTGCGTCTACGCGTGATTCAACAGGCGAAGGAGGCTTCGGATCCGGGACGTACTGCCACACAAAGGGGCGGCCGCGACGCTTTCCAGTCTCTGGCAGCCCGCTGGGTCCGTCTGACTCCGCTGTCCTGGGGCCAGCTTTGCAGCTACGATCTCCGGCTTTCCGAGACGCTCGGCCGCGCCTGACAGCGGGCCTTGACCGCACGAGCTGGCGACCCCAGGCCGGCTGCGCCGCCCTTCACTGTTGATCTTGACCATGCGGCGGCGCCTCACCAGGCGTGGAGCTCGCTCGCCATCTCCTGGGCAGTCAGCGGCATTGGCAGAGCTCGCCGTTTAGCTCCGCAACCAAATCCTCTTTTCCCATTCTCCAACTCACCAACAAAGCCTCCCTCCCTCCCTCCCTTCCTCCCCCCCTCCCCC
>NW_021703772.1:56860183-56869587 GCF_005190385.1 Monodon monoceros | reverse complement strand
GAAGTTGTACGCATGGACTGCAGGCTGGGGACGGGGACAGGGAAGGAGGGAGGGCAGGAGAAGAGGAGGGAGAGGAGGGAGGGAGGGAGGGAGAGAGGGAGGGATACAGGAACGGGAGGTAGTGATTGATGGATGGCGGCGTCTGTCTGGAGGTGCATTTAGTTCTCTTCTTGCTTTCTTTCTATTCTTTCTCGTTCGGTCTTCCTCTCTTTACGGCTATTATTTCTCTTCTTTTTTCTTTCTTTCTTTCTCTTCTCATTTTCTTTTCTTTGTTCTTCTCTCTCTTTTCGTCTGCTGGACCTCGGAAATTATAAACCCAGGCGATGAGGTGGGGCGGCTGGGCATCATCTAAGCCAGAGAAAGGGAGTCTAGTTGTTCTAGTCTTTTCTATTTCTCTTTTAATTCCTTTACATCTCTAGTCCCATAGGGCAAACCGCAGCTATGCGGCTGCCAAAACGTCCGAAGAAGACATACCTGGACCTGGCAATACCGGAGAA
Organism: Monodon monoceros; assembly: GCF_005190385.1. NCBI lineage: Eukaryota > Metazoa > Chordata > Mammalia > Artiodactyla > Monodontidae > Monodon > Monodon monoceros. The sequence goes on along the minus strand of NW_021703772.1, from coordinate 56,869,090 downwards.
TCGTTGTATAGTACTGAGGCAGGAAGAGAGAAGACTGCAGGGACCCGTTGGAGCTGGAGCTTTCAGACCTAGGGAGGCTGTAGCTCCTCGAAAACAGGGCGAGTTTCGCAAAATGAGAGCCTAGGTTCCCTAAGTCCCTAGGAACTGAGGTTGCAGCTTGCGCCTACACCCCGCGCCCCTCCCGCCCCCCATGAAAGGACAGGGAATGGAATACGTCTCTGTTTCTGAGCTCCTAAGGAAACTCCGACAGAGCCCTGAGGAGCCCAGACTTGCCCAACCCCTACCCCTACCCTCACCCGCACCCCCTACCCCCGCCCTAGAGCAAGAAGAAGAGGCCGATTGCGTTCCCCAGAGCCGCCCAGTTGGTCGCCATAACTCACACAATAAAGTCGCAGCGCTCTGGTCAGCCTTGCCCTCCGGCGGCGCCTGTGTGGTCTCCGTGCCGGAGCTGGCGGTCTAACCAATTCCAGCTTGGCTCGGGGACCGCGAGGCGGGCTGCAGGCTGGGGCGGGCGCCAGTCACGGGGTAGCTAGGGGTCTTGGGACCGGAGGCAGGAAAGGAGGATCCTTAACCCTCCGGGAGGAGCCGTGGCGGGGACTGCCACATTGCTCCCAGCGAGGAAGCGCTGCCGCCCGCCACCCTGTTCGCCAGACCTCCGAACCCGCCAGCGGCCCGTGCGCCCCTGGAGGCGCTGAGCAGAGGAACGCTGCTAGTCCGCTGCCTTGGTGTGCCCCGCTGTTCCCGGCCGGTGGCTCTGGCTTTTCTGTTCTTCCACATCAGATCAGGGGAGCTCGTCCTGCACGTCACGGAGTGGATTAACACCCTGGAGTTCTGGTTTGAAGGGCTGCAGTCTCCAAGGTGACTGCTGGCGATTAAAAGAATGTAGCCTTTGGCCACGACTAGCCAATCAAGCTGTCTGGGTCCCCAGGCCAGCATTCTCCATGGACCTGGATGGTGACTTTCTTAGGAGCAGAGGGCTGGACCATGGAGAAGCACACCAGAAGTGATGTGAATCCTCCTTCCTGCGCGCCAAACTTAGGCAGAATTTGTGATGCATTCCTCTTCTATCAGCAAACTATGCCTGCGGCCGGGGACCTAGGGCTCAGGCAGCGCTGGGTCTTCACTGCCAGATCACGCGTGCAGAGTCCAGTCCAGAGGGATGAGGTGGGGAGGGACGGGGTAGGAGTAGCTTTGCTCAGGCCTAGCGACAGAGTTAATGGCCCCACCAGACCAAGGGCTCTCTGGACAAGCCAAGGAGTGCACCGTACTGGAAAAGGCCTCAGCTGCGAGTTAAAGCTGGTAGAAGCAAGCCTGGCCCATGCAGCCAGCGGAAAATGGGAGTGCAAAGCCAGTGAAGACCAAGAAGGACCCCAAGGGACCTTGAGGCAAATGCACCCGATGCCCAATGCCCCCAGCTGCTGAAATCAGCCTGGAAACTCGAAGAGGCTTCACCTTTGTTCAACATGCCTTAGCTCTGCTTGGCAGCCTAGTCATTCGCCATCGAATATTGCGGGTGTTATCATAATACCCTGAATGGGGGGGAGGGGAGAAACGGGTCGGGGGATGTAGGCGGTGCTGAAATGACCGGCTTTGAAGAACCTGCAGGCAAAGTTTCGTCCAATCGTCTGAGCCTGTCCTCTTATTCCCGGTTGTAACTAAATACTGCTGCAAGCGCAGCCCAAGCCCTTTGTTGGAGATGTGTGAGCGCAGTCTCTACAGAGCGGGCTATGTGGGCTCGCTTCTGAATCTACAGTCACCCGACTCCTTCTACTTTTCTAACCTGCGGCCGAATGGCGGCCAGTTGGCCGCCCTTCCCTCCATCTCATACCCGCGCGGCGCGCTGCCCTGGGCCACCACGCCCGCCTCCTGCGCCCCAGCGCAGCCTGCCGGTGCCACCGCCTTCGGCAGCTTTTCCCAGCCCTACCTGGCTGGCTCAGGGCCTCTTGGCCTGCAGCCCCTGGGCGCCAAGGACGGATCCGAAGAACAGGCCAAGTTTTATACTCCCGACGCGGCGACCGGGCCGGAGGAGCGTGGCCGTGCGCGGCCTCCCTTCATCCCGGAGTCTAGCCTGGCCCCCGCGGCCGCTGCTCTCAAAGCGGTCAAGTACGACTACGCGGGTGTGGGCCGCGTCGCGCCGGGCTCTTCGGCCCTTCTCGAGGGGACACCCTGCTCCTCCGGATTCAAGGACGAGACCAAGGGCCCGCTCAACTTGAACATGACAGTGCAGGCGGCGGGCGTCGCCTCCTGCCTGCAACCTTCGCTGCCCGACGGTAAAGGGTGGCCACGCTCCGCGAGCAACGCTCCCCGGGCCGGGGTGGGAGGTGGGGTGCAGGGGAGAGTGTGTAGAGGGAGGGAGCCGCCAGGGGCGGGCATGCAACCGGGAGCGGGCCGGGCTGACTTGGGCTGGGGCTGTGTTGCAGGCCTGCCGTGGGGGGCGGCCCCGGGGAGAGCCCGCAAGAAGCGGAAACCCTACACTAAGCAGCAGATTGCGGAGCTGGAGAACGAATTCCTTCTCAACGAATTCATCAACCGTCAGAAGCGCAAGGAATTGTCCAATAGGCTGAACCTCAGCGACCAGCAAGTCAAAATCTGGTTCCAGAACCGGCGTATGAAGAAGAAGCGCGTGGTGCTGCGCGAGCAAGCGCTGGCGCTATACTAGCTCCCAGTGTGGCCCCGGCCAGGCCGGGCTGGGCCTGCCTTTTTTCACCGAGGCCTGGCGTGAAGGAAGTGAGGGGATAGGCCTTTTCCTTCTGCTCCTTCTCCGCTGGTTCCAGGTACCCTCCCGCTCAGACAGCAGCTCCAGAAGCCTGCAGGAGATATGTTTGGAGACCTGGCCGGTTGAGCATCCACCCTTTCCCCTTTCTCAGAGAAGCCTGCAGAAGTTGCAGCACAACCTTGGCCTTGAGGCTTCCAGAATGGGGGTCTGGAGTCATCTGTCCTAACTCTTAGCTGGGGCATTATTATACCCAGGGCTCACTCTAGTGTCCTTGTACTTGGATTTCTGCTTCCACCTGGTTAGTCTTCTTTCCCCACCCCCCCTCCCCAGCCCTCTCTGCATCTAGCAGGCACCTAACTAGAGCTCAGAGTGGAACTGAACTTAGGTAGAACTCCTGGGCAGATTAGAAAGGGCTGAGGGCACAATTTTGTCTCTTTGCAGCCAAAGTCCCTTGTGGCAAAGCCAGAATCTCGACTTTGGAGGAAGGAAAGGGCGCCGTCCCCCTCCTGTATGCCCTGGCTGTTTTGGGAGGACAGTAGCCACCCTAGCCCTTCAGACTTCAGGAGGAAAAGGGAGTAAGGGCGTGGTGGCCAAACTCCAGAGACACCTCAGAGTCCAGCTGGACTGACCCCTCCGGCTGGCTGGGCTGAATGGATTGGATACGTCCTTCCCGTGGATGGGATGAGGGAGGCTGGGGCTCCACAGCAAACTGCAGCTTCCAGAACAGACTGGTAAAATCCCCTCCTTCTTCCATCTCCTCACACATGCCCAATGCAGAGCCCTTCACTCTGCAACTGGACCCCCAGAGCTGAGCTCTGGTGAGGAGAGCTGCTAGTTGGCTTTGAGGCTGGGCTGCACTAGGAGGAGGGGGAAGTATCTGTGGGGAGGATAAGGGAGTGAGCCAGGAAGGGGGGTGTCCTACCTTCCGACTGTAAATATGGCTTTCCTGTCGAGGTAGGCAAAGGTGTCAACTTGTCTGTCTTTCTTGAATTACGGTAATGGACCACCACAGGGAGAGGTGAAGTCTCGTCTCCCCCACCAGTCAACAGTCAGGAGGGCTAGGAAGGAGGCGCTTCAGATCCTCAGCCCCTTCTCTGCTCTAGACCAAGTAGAGAGAAGCAGAAGTTCCCCTCTCTTCACTCTCTCCACCGCCCACCAGCTCCACCAGGGGCCCTGCCACTGTGCTCCTTCTGAGGCCATGTCTGACCGGCTCCAGCAGAGCCTGAGAGACCCTGGGCCCTGCCTGGCTTCCTTTGTGGAGGCTGAGGTTGCTGAATGCCAGGTAGAGATGTCCTGGGTATGCTGGAGTGTCCTGCCTTAGCTTCAGGGAACGCAAGGGCCCCCCAAGCTCCTTCTACCATCTCTGCCCCTTTTCTGTCTCCTTCAGAGAAGTAGCACCCTGCCCCAACTCCTAGCAAGATGCCCGACAGCCGAAGAGTTGAAGATCCCTGACCAAAGTATGATGATGATTTATTTTCGGTGGAGGACCAGGCCCGAGTCTGGTGCGGGCACCTCACGGGGAGTCCTAAGCCTCATCCCAACTGACCTCAGTTGATGTTTAGATGAATTGCATTTTCTCTGCTATCTAATAGTTTTCATGCATGTTTTGTTTTGTTTTGATTTTGTCAAAAACAATAGCGTGTATATATCAGACATACAGAAATGTTTTGAGTGGAAATAAATATCCAAGTCCCAGTCATGCTGTCGTGGGACTGATGTCGATTTTTCAAAACGTTTCAGATTCCCCTCTAATGTTTTTCAGGCCACCAAATTCATTTTTCTTTCCTGGTTGCGGTTTCACTATGGGTGCTGACTGTTCATTAAAGGAGAAAATGGCTTCCAAGTCAGTGAAGAAATGGTGTATAAAAGCCTATAAACAAAATGTGTATAAAACATCCAAGGTGGGGGAACCGTGAGCAGATTTCAGCGTGTCTCACACACTAAGCGAACCCTCGGCTTGTTGCTGGCTGGGGCTTCCACGTTTTGCCTAAATTCTCAAACTTTGAAGCTTGCTGTTCAGGGGGCTGCCAAGATATGTTCCTCGGGTTTCAATACAAAACATCTCTCCCTGCCATGTTTCTGGGTCAGCCTTCTTGTGAGCAGGCAACGCCCTGTGGAAATCCTCCACACTGGCACCTCTGCCTGAAACCCAGCAGACTCCCTTGGGAAACATGGCCTCTGCATCCCCTAGGCTTTCAGAGCCTCTATCTCAGGCCAGGAAAGCCAGGGCCTGCTTGGTATTCACCGAGCTCTTGCAGATCCCAGCTCCCAGCTAGCTCAGTGATGGAAACTAAAGAATTGCTAGCTTTTAGTAAGTGGGAGAATTAGCAAAACCGTTAAGTCTCTAATTCCGAGCATTCAGTGGTTCCAACTCCCCTTCCTTGAAGCTAATTTGATGAAATATATTTTAAACAGCTCCTAAAACAAACAAACAAACAAAAAAAACAGGAATAAAGTAAGCAAGAAGCTGCCGAGGGAGGCCCTATCATTAGAAATGTTTCCCCGCCTGGTGGGGCTCAGGGAGGTGATGGTACCAGAACTGAGTTTCTCTGAGTCCCAGAAGGTTTGCCCCGTTCAAGATAACTGAACAAAGGCAGAGGCCACACTCAGACCTCAGGTCTGGAGGGCTGGGTAAAGGGCCAGGGAACCAGACTTAGACCCAGGCCTAAGACAACACAGGGAGACCATTTTTTTTGCAATATATACCATTAAATCATTGTGTTCTTTTTTCTGTACCCTGGGATGTAGGGTGGGAGGAGATATTCATGGAGACCACTCCCCAAAGAGATTGAAATTATTCTAAGTGTAAAATCTTGTCTGTTAATTGGAGCTTCAGCAGTGTTTTTCAAATCCATCCTGTCTACTGATCCATATGAATACAAAGGTGGTGGTGTCCTCTCTCCCTTCCTAACCAAAGTCCTGGCAGGGATTTGGAACCACCATGAAATTTGAAAGAAATAAATACCCGAGAGAAATGCTGAAATCTAAGTGTTTAACATTCCCCCGCACAAAGACAAATGTGTCCTCCGAAATGCTGCAGTCCAGGCAGGCCTCTTGACCAAGGAAAAGGTTTTTAAATGAGAAAAAACGGCTTGGTCTGGCATTCAATCGGCTGCGAGCTCAGAGGGCCGACCAGGAGACGCTTTTAAGGCCTGGGGGCTCTCCCCACGGGAGGCGGGCTGGGGAGGCTTCCGGGAGGCGGGCGGGCGGAGGAGAAATCCAGAACCGTTGTAAATATTCATGTCTGTGGAGGTGGAGGGAGGGTATGCCCCTTCATCCCGCCTCTCCCAGCTGCATCCACCCCCGTTAGTGGGGAGGGGGGGCTCGGTGCCTGTCCGACCGTCCTTGGACAAAGGTAACCTCCCCACATTTTTGTTCTTCAGTCACTTGACTTAAGGAGCCCATTCCGAAGGCTCCGCAGGGAAGGGACTGGCTCTGGGTGCTTTCTCCGCGTTTCTCCTCTTCTTTCGTTTCCTAAAAGAGCATAAATAATTAAAGTTTGGCAGGGAGGAAAAGCTTTCTTGCAGAACTGTAGTGGCAATAAATGAAATGACTCAGAATCCCTTCCCTAGTCAGCTTTTACGAGAGCTGCCAGACAGTGTCTGTTCACGTTCTCCAGATACCACGGGCGCCCTGACAAAGTTAAGGTCAAGTTAGTGTCTTATCTTGGGTGGCTCGAAATTACCGCATCGCGTCCGGGCGCTGCGCGGAAAGCTACCGCTCGCGGAGCTGCTGGCTGTGCCCGGAGGGTCCGGTGCGCTCCCTGCGCTTCGAGTGGGTCCGCGCAGGCAAAGACAAGGCCACAGCTCTGGGATCTTCACGGTAGGTTCTCGAGCGTGACGCGCGGGTCGGGAGGCTGCGGTTTTCGGGGAAAGGATGGAGGAAAAAGCTGGGGCCAAAGGGCGAAGCGGACTGGGCCCAGAACGAAAGCCTTGGCTTGGGGGTGGGGGTGGGGGCCCGTGCTAACGCGCAGAGAGGGGCCAGCCGCCCCTTTCCCTCTGCACCCGCGCGCCGCTGCAGATGGCGCACCCTCCCCCGCCAAAGCACGGTTCCAGCCCGAGCGCCGTCGCCATGTCGTTGAACTTGAATGGTTCGTCCTCCCCCATTTCCCTCTTTAGCGGTCAGCAGGCTCCACTTTGGGGGCAGCGGGCTGCCTGCGCCCCACCCGTGCAGAGAGAAGGTACCAGAATCTTGAGCACTTGCAGACACATAAAGACCCAGCCGGGGGCCCCTGCGGTCCCTGCCCTGGGTCCTGAGCAGCCTCTTGGCTTGTGTTTAGTGTCCGGGGAGCCATTTTAAGAGACAGATCCAGGGGCGTCGACTACGAGCCCGAAAGGGAGAGAGGCTTGGGCGGCGGATGGAGATGGGCAGGCAGATAAGTGTGTCGGCGGGCTGGGCTAAGGAGAAGGGGGCGAGCTGGAATCAGGGCGAGAGTGCCAGCTGCGTGGAAGGTGCACACAGGGTGGGCAGTTCTGGGGGGCGGCTTCTTGCCCTCCAGGCCCACCGACCTGTTTGCACAGTGTTCTGAGAGAAGCTGAGATGGGAGGGGGGCGGAGGAGAGAGAGTGGGAGGGAGAATGCGGAGGGAGGAGAAAAATGAGGAAGGGGGGAAACATTGGCCAGAAAATAGATATGAGCTCTGATCACCCGCCTTTTTTCTGTCTGTCGGCATGGTGGACAGAGCTCACGGCACCGGCACTGCGGCGGCCGGGGCCAGGGTGGGAACCGTCTTCGCAACCTGCACTGCCTGTCCTGGGCATAGGGCTGAGGCCAAGGACCAGTGCTGGGATTGCCTGGCAGAGGAATCCTGGGGAGAGGGGCAACTTCCTGCCTACGGTTCTGGGATTTGGGTTTAGGGAGCTTCTTTCTGAGACACTGATTTTACCTTTGGAAAACGCTGGCTTTCCCAAGGCGGGAGCCCAGGCCTCGCTTGGACCCCCCAGGCTAAAAAAGAGGGACGCAGCCACTGCCGAGGAGACTGAGGCCTTGGGGCGAGTGGATGGGGGGCCCTCAGAGCCGAGTGGAGAAGAGGGGCTTGAAGAAGGAGCCAAGAGCTTCAGAGAGCCCGCCCCCATCCCCCAGAGCCAACGGACCTCCGGGGGGCCCACAGTGACCCTGCAGGCCCTAGGGTGCCGCAGGAGCCTTGGAAAGGCACGGCACGGATGTGTAGGCCTTGGCGGGGCTCCGACGTCGAGAAGGGGCTGGATGTGAGGCTAGTTGGGTCCAGTCCAGGCCATAAGGCAGAGAGGGTGAGGAGGGCGGAGGCACCGGCGTTTTGTCTCCGCTTTCGGGAAAGCGGGAAGCCAGGCACCCTGAGAGTAGGACTCCAGATCCTTTTGTTCACCAGACCCCCCAGCTTCTAGAGGGCCACGGGGTATCTTCGCTGGCTGAAGTTCCTTCTTGCTTTAGCACTGGGAGAGAAAAGGCAGAGAGGTGACAGGGAGAGAGATAGAGGCGGTGACACATAGCTAGGGGAAAGGAGGAGAGGATCAGGGGACAGACTGAGACAGGAAAGGAGGGGAGTAATAAGAGGAAGGAAGAAGAAAAAAGGAAACAGGGAAGTGAGAGAAGAGAGGACAGGAGAGAAAGAAGTGAGAAGAATGAAGGGAGACAAGGAAGGAGAAAGAAAGAAAGGAGAGAGGGCGACAGGGCCGAGTGGGCACCGAGGCCCTGGGCCGGGTGAGCTCCTGGTAGGGTTTTGGCGTGAGTTTTTTGAGGCTGGCATTCTCGCTCCGGGTCGTCCATGGAGAGAGCCGTTACTCCGCAGCGTAAGCGCTGGGCAGAGAAATATGTAAATCAGGGCTCCTGGCGCCCCGAGAGAGGCGCAATTACGCCCCTTGAACAAGAAGCAACAAGCTCCCGGCGGGCAAACTGAAAAGGGTGGCGGCGTTGCGGGGGAGGGAGCGCCTGCAGGAAGGGGTGTGGGGGGTGGGAAACTCACACCCTCACACCTAGTCCCCTGTGCCCGGAGCTGGGGCTCCCCCCTCAGCTCTCCGCTTCTTTCCCTTCCCCCTTCCTCCGCCTTCCTCCCCCTCCCTGCTCCTCCCAGCCGGCCTCGGTCCGCGTACTTAAAGGCGCGGGCGGGCGCGGGCGCGGGCGGGCGGCCCAGCCGGGCGGTGGCAGATGCACCCATCAGTGGCAGCCGACGGCGGCGCACAGGTGACCTGCCTGAGGCACAGCCTGATCAGGGGG